>NW_026453618.1:64199-100819 GCF_943734755.1 Anopheles moucheti | reverse complement strand
AAAGAGATGTATCACCAAATAAGGATAAATGAGAAGGACAAGCAGGCTCAACGGTTCTTGTTCCCAACTAACCGCGATGAAACGGATATTTTTGTGATGGATGTAGCAACATTCGGAGCGACGTGTTCTCCCAGCAGTGCGCAGTACATAAAAAACCTGAACGCAGAGGAACATCGCGAAGAATATCCAGAGGCTTGTGCGGCTATACAATTTCGTCATTACGTTGACGATTACTTCGATAGTGCTGATACTGTTGACGAAGCGGTGAAATTAGCTAAGGAAGTGAAGTACGTTCACTCTAAAGGAGGATTTCTAATTAGAAACTGGGTGAGCAACGCGGAAACATTCGGTAAGGAAATGGGTGAAGAAGCGTGCAAAACAATGATCCAGCTAAGTGACAAATCCGGAGAAAACGCAGCTGATCGCGTGTTAGGCATAGTATGGGAAGTGCAAAAGGACTGCTTTCGATTTGTGTACCCTCAAATCATGGACCAACACGAACACCCCACGAAACGTATCGTATTAGCTTGTGTTATGTCTGTATTCGATCCCACTGGATTTTTATCACCACTTACCGTTTTAGGAAAAATGTTGGTGCAAGACTTGTGGAGAGCGGGATGCGCATGGGACGAGGACATTAGTGATGAGGAACACAAAAGGTGGCGAGTATGGAAAAAACAAATGAAGAGCATTGACGATGTGAGAATCCCACGATCGTATTTTGGTGGCGCCGAGCTGCATTGTTTAACAGGAATACAGTTGCACGTGTTCACAGACGCAAGTGAAAACGCATACGGATGCGTCGCGTATTTTCGAATCGAAGTCGAGGAAGAAGTGCGTTGCGCGTTAGTGATGAGTCGAACAAAGGTTGCGCCTTTGAAACAGTTAACGATTCCTCGTATGGAATTACAAGCAGCTTTGCTAGGTGCTAGGTTAGCAAATACAGTGAAAAACAATCACCGGTACTCGATAGTAAAGCAATATTTTTGGAGTGATTCTCAAACAGTGCTATCGTGGATACGGTCAAACCAGCGCAAATATAAGCCATTTGTGGCATTTCGTATAGGAGAGATACTAGAATTATCTAGAATTACAGACTGGCGGTGGGTACCTACGCGAGAGAATATCGCAGACGTGCTAACTAAGAGGAGCTTAGAGTGTTGTTTCGAAAAAGAAAGTGAATGGATAAAAGGTCCAAGGTTTCTTTATCAACCAGAATCAGAGTGGCCCCAACAACCGAACGTAGCCATAGACATTAAAGAGGAGCTACGCGCAACTCATTTGTTTCATGACGTGCAGCTACAGGAATCATTCGAGGTGATATCAAGAGTATCGAAATGGTCAGTGTTGGTACGCGTAGTGGCACGTGTGATTCGATTCATTTCAAATTTGAAAAGAAAAAGAGCAGGTTTAGAGATCGAATGTTTTAAACCAACCAAATCGATGGAAAAAATATTGTGCGGTATACGCGAAAGTGCAAGAAAAAGGGCCCAATCAAAGGACATAGAAAAAGAAATGAAATCCGTAAGAGTTCCGTTGAAACAGGAGGAATATCAAAAGGCGGAATGTTTTCTATTCAAAATTGCCCAGGCAGAAGCGTACGCAGATGAACTAAAAGTGCTTATTAAAAATCAGGATCAACCATCAGACGAGAGGCATTCGTTAGAGAAAAGTAGTGAATTATACCGATTGACACCACTACTAGACGAAAGTGGAATAGTGCGAATGGAAGGTAGAACGAAACTAGCAGAAACCTTGCCCTTTGATTTAAGGTTTCCTATTATCTTGCCCAGAAAGCATGTGATAACAAGAAAAGTCATACAGCATTATCACGAGAAAACCGGACACGCATTTCGTGAAACAGTGAAGAACGAATTAAGGCAACGATTCTTCATCGAACATGTGAACGCTGAAGTTAGGAAAGTAATCAGTGTTTGCACGTGGTGTAAAGTGAACAAAAATCGCCCGACTGTGCCGCGAATGGCACCATTGCCAGTAGAAAGACTAAGCCATCATCAACGACCGTTTAGCTGCGTAGGCGTGGACTATTTTGGACCCGTGGAAGTCGTGGTAGGGCGTACTAAGCAAAAAAGATGGATTGTTTTGTTCACTTGCTTGGTGGTTCGTGCAGTCCACCTGGAAATCGCTCATGATTTAAGTGCGTCGGCATGCTTGATGGCAATCCGGAGATTCGTGTGCCGACGAGGACCTCCTCGGGAATTTATCTCGGATAACGGCACAAACCTGAAAGCGACCAGCAAGGAAATCGAGCAGCAGATCGGAAGAAGTCACGAATGTTCGCACAAATTGGCGATTCATACCACCTGGAACTCCTCATATGGGTGGCGCTTGGGAGCGGCTGATTAGAACAGTGAAGGAAGTCCTAGGGGTTCTGGTAAGTGGTGCAAAACTAACCGACGAAGTCCTCTTAACTTCCATTTTAGAAGCAGAAGATCTGGTAAACTCTCGACCGCTCACCTACGTCGCTGAGGATATAACAGATGCGTTGACACCCAACCACTTCTTAAGAGGCGTGTCCCCAAATGAACCTCAGCTTCTCCCACCGATTCCTCACTCTGCGGAGGCCCTTCGAAATAACTACAAACGCTCTCAGCTACTGGCAGAGGAGATGTGGCAACGATGGGTAAATGAATACGTGGCGAAGTTAAACGGCAGAACTAAGTGGACCGAAGAATCGAAACCGCTAAAAGTGGGTGATCTCGTGTATGTGGTAGATGGGAAACATAGAAAATTGTGGGTTAGAGGCGTTATAGAAGATGTAATCATTTCTAACGATGGAAGATGCAGACAGGCTTGGGTTAGAACAAAAAGTGTATTATTTAAAAGGGCGACGACAAAGCTAGCGGTTCTAGATATAGGAAGTAACGCTTGATCGACTGAAGCGGTGATCAAGGTTACGGGTAGGGGTGTTGCGAACAAAGCTAGCGAAGTGGATCAGGTAGCGTAAACAAGGACAAAGTATTTGAGTGTACACGCTAAACGAAATGCGTAGGCGCACGTGGCGTGTAACAGGAGCTGGCAGTAGCAGGAAGAAAAGAAAAGTCCTTTTTCATTTGGAATCCAGAGAGAACGGAACTGGAATAAAACGATCTTTGATCGCATAAGGCCAAAGGATTGGCCAGATTCAGAGAATTTATTCCGCAAATTTAATTGTGGTAGTCACCACACACCTAGTACAACAATTTTGCTCGAAAACCACCGGAAATCTGCTTCAAAAACTACCAGTTTTCGAATGTATAATACCAGAAGAGCATTCCACGGAAGAAGTAGCACCTAGTACAAAAATTTTGCTCGAAAACCACCAAAAACTGCTTCAAAAATTACCAGTTTTCGAGTGTTCAGTACCAGAAGAGTACCGAAAAACTGCTTCAAAAACTACCAGTTGTCGAGTGTTCAGTACCAGAAGAGCATACCACGGAAGAAGTAGCACCTAGTACAGCAATTTGGCTCGAAAACCACCGAAAAACTGCTTCAAAAACTACCAGTTTTCGAATGTATAATACCAGAAGAGCATACCACAGAAGAGGTAGCACCTAGTACAACAATTTTGCTCGAAAACCACCGAAAAACTGCTTCAAAAACTACCAGTTTTTGAGTGTTCAGTACCAGGAGAGCATACCACGGAAGAAGTAGCGCCTAGTACAGCATTTTTGCTCGAAAACCACCGAAAACCTGCTTCAAAAACTACCAGTTATCGAGTGTTCAGTACCAGAAGAGCATATCACGGAAGAAGTAGCACCTAGTACAGCAATTTTTTCTCGTAAACCACCGAAAAACTGCTTAAAAAACTACCAGTTTTTAAGTGTTCAGTACCAGAAGAGCATACCACGGAAGAGGTAGCACCTAGTACAGCAATTTTGCTCAAAAACCACCGAAAAACTGCTTCAAAAACTACCAGTTTTCGAGTGTTCAGTACCAGAAGAGCATATCACGGAAGAAGTAGCACCTAGTACAGCAATTTTTTCTCGTAAACCACCGAAAAACTGCTTAAAAAACTACCAGTTTTCAAGTGTTCAGTACCAGAAGAGCATACCACGGAAGAGGTAGCACCTAGTACAGCAATTTTGCTCGAAAACCACCGAAAAACTGCTTCAAAAACTACCAGTTTTCGAGTGTTCAGTACCAGGAGAGCATACCACGGAAGAAGTAGCACCTAGTACAGCAATTTGGCTCGAAAACCACCGAAAATCTGCTTCAAAAACTACCAGTTTTCGAATGTATAGTACCAGGAGAGCATACCACGGAAGAGGTAGCACCAAGTATAGCAATTTGGCTCGAAAACCACCGAAAATCTGCTTCAAAAACTACCAGTTTTCGAGTGTTCAGTACTAGGAGAGCATACCACGGAAGATGTAGCACCTAGTACAGCAATTTTGCTCGAAAACCACCGAAAAACTGCTTCAAAAACTACCAGTTATCGAGTGTTCAGTACCAGAAGAGCATACCACGGAAGAAGTCGCACCTAGTACAGCAATTTGGCTCGAAAACCACCGAAAATCTGCTTCAAAAACTACCAGTTTTCGAATGTATAGTACCAAGAGAGCATACCACGGAAGAGGTAGTACCAAGTACAGCAATTTGGCTCGAAAACCACCGAAAATCTGCTTAAAAAACTACCAGTTTTCGAGTGTTCAGTACTAGGAGAGCATACCACGGAAGATGTAGCACCTAGTACAGCAATTTTGCTCGAAAACCACCGAAAAACTGCTTCAAAAACTACCAGTTTTCGAGTGTTCAGTACCAGAAGAGCATATCACGGAAGAAGTAGCACCTAGTACAGCAATTTGGCTCGAAAACCACCGAAAAACTGCTTCAAAAACTACCAGTTTTCAAGTGTTCAGTACCAGAAGAGCATACCACGGAAGAGGTAGCACCTAGTACAGCAATTTTGCTCGAAAACCACCGAAAAACTGCTTCAAAAACTACCAGTTTTCGAGTGTTCAGTACCAGAAGAGCATACCACGGAAGAAGTAGCACCTAGTACAGCAATTTGGCTCGAAAACCACCGAAAATCTGCTTCAAAAACTACCAGTTTTCGAATGTATAGTACCAGGAGAGCATACCACGGAAGAGGTAGCACCAAGTACAGCAATTTGGCTCGAAAACCACCGAAAACCTGCTTCAAAAACTACCAGTTTTCGAGTGTTCAGTACTAAGAGAGCATACCACGGAAGATGTAGCACCTAGTACAGCAATTTTGCTCGAAAACCACCGAAAAACTGCTTCAAAAACTACCAGTTTTCGAGTGTTCAGTACCAGAAGAGCATATCACGGAAGAAGTAGCACCTAGTACAGCAATTTTGCTCGAAAACCACCGAAAATCTGCTTCAAAAACTACCAGTTTTCGAATGTATAGTACCAGGAGAGCATACCACGGAAGAAGTAGCATCTAGTACAGCAATTTGGCTCGAAAACCACCGAAAAACTGCTTCAAAAACTACCAGTTTTGGAATGTATAGTACCAGAAGAGCATACCACGGAAGAAGTAGCACCTAGTACAACAATTTTGCTCGAAAACCACCGAAAAACTGCTTCAAAAACTACCAGTTATCGAATGAATAGTACCAGGAGAGCATACCACGGAAGAGGTAGCACCTAGTACAACAATTTTGCTCGAAAACCACCGAAAAACTGCTTCAAAAACTACCAGTTTTCGAGTGTTCAGTACCAAAAGAGCATACCACGGAAGAGGTAGCACCTAGTACAGCAACTTTGCTCGAAAACCACCGAAAAACTGCTTCAAAAACTACCAGTTATTGAATGTTTAGTACCAGGAGAACATACCACGGAAGAGGTAGCACCTAGTACAGCAATTTTGCTCGAAAACCACCGAAAACCTGCTTCAAAAACTACCAGTTTTCGAGTGTTCAGTACCAGAAGAGCATATCACGGAAGAAGTAGCACCTAGTACAACAATTTTGCTCGAAAACCACCGAAAAACTGCTTCAAAAACTACCAGTTTTCGAGTGTTCAGTACCAGAAGAGCATATCACGGAAGAAGTAGCACCTAGTACAGCAATTTTGCTCGAAAACCACCGAAAAACTGCTTCAAAAACTACCAGTTTTCGAATGTATAGTAAAAGAAGAGCATACCACGGAAGAAGTAGCACCTAGTACAGCAATTTGGCTCGAAAACCACCGAAAAACTGCTTCAAAAGCTACCAGTTTTGGAATGTATAGTACCAGGAGAGCATACCACGGAAGAAGTAGCACCTAGTACAACAATTTTGCTCGAAAACCACCGAAAAACTGCTTCAAAAACTACCAGTTTTGGAATGTTTAGTACCAGGAGAGCATACCACGGAAGAAGTAGCACCTAGTACAGCAATTATGCTCGAAAACCACCGAAAAACTGCTTCAAAAGCTACCAGTTTTCGAATGTTTAGTACCAGGAGAGCATACCACGGAAGAGGTAGCACCTAGTACAACAATTTGGCTCGAAAACCACCGAAAAACTGCTTCAAAAACTACCAGTTTTGGAATGTTTAGTACCAGGAGAGCATACCACGGAAGAGGTAGCACCTAGTACAGCAATTTTGCTCGAAAACCACCGAAAAACTGCTTCAAAAACTACCAGTTTTCGAGTGTTCAGTACCAGAAGAGCATATCACGGAAGAAGTAGCACCTAGTACAGCAATTTTTTCTCGTAAACCACCGAAAAACTGCTTCAAAAACTACCAGTTTTCGAGTGTTCAGTACCAGAAGGGCATACCACGGAAGAGGTAGCACCTAGTACAGCATTTTTGCTCGAAAACCACCGAAAAACTGCTTCAAAAACTACCAGTTTTCGAGTGTTCAGTACCAGGAGAGCATACCACGGAAGATGTAGCACCTAGTACAGCAATTTTGCTCGAAAACCACCGAAAAACTGCTTCAAAAACTACCAGTTTTCGAATGTATAGTACCAGAAGAGCATACCACGGAAGAGGTAGCACCTAGTACAGCAATTTTGCTCGAAAACCACCGAAAAACTGCTTCAAAAACTACCAGTTTTCGAATGAATAGTACCAGAAGAGCATACCACGGAAGAAGTAGCACCTAGTACATCGATTTTGCTCGAAAACCACCGAAAAACTGCTTCAAAAACTACCAGTTTTGGAATGTATAGTACCAGAAGAGCATACCACGGAAGAAGTAGCACCTAGTACAGCAATTTGGCTCGAAAACCACCGAAAAACTACTTCAAAAACTACCAGTTTTCGAAAGTATAGTACCAGGAGAGCATACCACGGAAGAAGTAGCACTCAGTACAGCAATTTTGCTCGAAAACCACCGAAAAACTGCTTCAAAAACTACCAGTTTTCGAATGTATAATACCAGAAGAGCATACCACAGAAAGAGTAGCACCTAGTACAGCAAGTTTGCTCGAAAACCACCGAAAATCTGCTTAAAAAACTATCAGTTTTCGAGTGTTCAGTACCAAAAGAGCAAACCACGGAAGAAGTAGCACCTAGTACAGCAATTTTGCTCGAAAACCACCGAAAAACTGCTTCAAAAACTACCAGTTTTCGAATGAATAGTACCAGAAGAGCATACCACGGAAGTAGTAGCACCTAGTACAGCAATTTTACTCGAAAACCACCGAAAAACTGCTTCAAAAACTACCAGTTTTCGAATGCATAGTACCAGAAGAGCATACCACGGAAGAAGTAGCACCTAGTACAACAATTTTTCTCGAAAACCACCGAAAAACTGCTTCAAAAACTACCAGTTTTCGAGTGCTCAGTACCAAAAGGTTATACCACGGAAGAAGTAGCACCTAGTACAACAATTTTGCTCGAAAACCACCGGAAATCTGCTTCAAAAACTACCAGTTTTCGAATGTATAATACCAGAAGAGCATACCACGGAAGAAGTAGCACCTAGTACAGCAATTTTGCTCGAAAACCACCGAAAATCTGCTTCAAAAGCTACCAGTTTTCGAGTGTTCAGTACCAAAAGAGCATACCACGGAAGAAGTAGCACCTAGTACAAAAATTTTGCTCGAAAACCACCAAAAACTGCTTCAAAAACTACCAGTTTTCGAGTGTTCAGTACCAGAAGAGTACCGAAAAACTGCTTCAAAAACTACCAGTTGTCGAGTGTTCAGTACCAGAAGAGCATACCACGGAAGAAGTAGCACCTAGTACAGCAATTTGGCTCGAAAACCACCGAAAAACTGCTTCAAAAACTACCAGTTTTCCAATGTATAATACCAGAAGAGCATACCACGGAAGAAGTAGCACCTAGTACAGCAATTTGGCTCGAAAACCACCGAAAAACTGCTTCAAAAGCTACCAGTTTTCGAGTGTTCAGTACCAGAAGAGCATACCACGGAAGAAGTAGCACCTAGTACAACAATTTTGCTCGAAAACCACCGAAAAACTGCTTCAAAAACTACCAGTTTTCGAGTGTTCAGTACCAAAAGAGCATACCACGGAAGAAGTAGCACCTAGTACAAAAATTTTGCTCGAAAACCACCAAAAACTGCTTCAAAAACTACCAGTTTTCGAGTGTTCAGTACCAGAAGAGTACCGAAAAACTGCTTCAAAAACTACCAGTTTTCGAGTGTTCAGTACCAGGAGAGCATACCACGGAAGAAGTAGCACCTAGTACAGCAATTTGGCTCGAAAACCACCGAAAAACTGCTTCAAAAACTACCAGTTTTCGAATGTATAGTACCAGAAGAGCATACCACGGAAGAAGTAGCACCTAGTACAGCAATTTTGCTCGAAAACCACCGAAAATCTGCTTCAAAAACTACCAGTTTTCGAGTGTTCAGTACCAGGAGAGCATACCACGGAAGAAGTAGCACCTAGTACAACAATTTTGCTCGAAAACCACCGAAAAACTGCTTCAAAAACTACCAGTTTTCGAGTGTTCAGTACCAAAAGAGCATACCACGGAAGAAGTAGCACCTAGTACAAAAATTTTGCTCGAAAACCACCAAAAACTGCTTCAAAAACTACCAGTTTTCGAGTGTTCAGTACCAGAAGAGTACCGAAAAACTGCTTCAAAAACTACCAGTTGTCGAGTGTTCAGTACCAGAAGAGCATACCACGGAAGAAGTAGCACCTAGTACAGCAATTTGGCTCGAAAACCACCGAAAAACTGCTTCAAAAGCTACCAGTTTTCGAATGTATAGTACCAGAAGAGCATACCACGGAAGAAGTAGCACCTAGTACAGCAATTTTGCTCGAAAACCACCGAAAATCTGCTTCAAAAACTACCAGTTTTCGAGTGTTCAGTACTAGGAGAGCATACCACGGAAGATGTAGCACCTAGTACAGCAATTTCGCTCGAAAACCACCGAAAAACTGCTTCAAAAACTACCAGTTTTCGAGTGTTCAGTACCAGGAGAGCATACCACGGAAGAAGAAGCACCTAGTACAGCATTTTTGCTCGAAAACCACCGAAAAACTGCTTCAAAAACTACCAGTTTTCGAGTGTTCAGTACCAGAAGAGTACCGAAAAACTGCTTCAAAAACTACCAGTTGTCGAGTGTTCAGTACCAGAAGAGCATACCACGGAAGAAGTAGCACCTAGTACAGCAATTTGGCTCGAAAACCACCGAAAAACTGCTTCAAAAACTACCAGTTTTCGAATGTATAATACCAGAAGAGCATACCACGGAAGAAGTAGCACCTAGTACAGCAATTTGGCTCGAAAACCACCGAAAAACTGCTTCAAAAGCTACCAGTTTTCGAATGTATAGTACCAGAAGAGCATACCACGGAAGAACTAGCACCTAGTACAGCAATTTTGCTCGAAAACCACCGAAAAACTGCTTCAAAAACTACCAGTTTTCGAGTGTTCAGTACCAGGAGAGCATACCACGGAAGAAGTAGCACCTAGTACAGCATTTTTGCGCGAAAACCACCGAAAAACTGCTTCAAAAACTACCAGTTTTCGAGTGTTCAGTACCAGAAGAGTACCGAAAAACTGCTTCAAAAACTACCAGTTGTCGAGTGTTCAGTACCAGAAGAGCATACCACGGAAGAAGTAGCACCTAGTACAGCAATTTGGCTCGAAAACCACCGAAAAACTGCTTCAAAAGCTACCAGTTTTCGAATGTATAATACCAGAAGAGCATACCACGGAAGAAGTAGCACCTAGTACAGCAATTTGGCTCGAAAACCACCGAAAAACTGCTTCAAAAGCTACCAGTTTTCGAATGTATAGTACCAGAAGAGCATACCACGGAAGAAGTAGCACCTAGTACAGCAATTTTGCTCGAAAACCACCGAAAATCTGCTTCAAAAACTACCAGTTTTCGAGTGTTCAGTACTAGGAGAGCATACCACGGAAGATGTAGCACCTAGTACAGCAATTTCGCTCGAAAACCACCGAAAATCTGCTTCAAAAACTACCAGTTTTCGAGTGTTCAGTACCAAAAGAGCATACCACGGAAGAAGTAGCACCTAGTACAAAAATTTGGCTCGAAAACCACCAAAAACTGCTTCAAAAACTACCAGTTTTCGAGTGTTCAGTACCAGAAGAGTACCGAAAAACTGCTTCAAAAACTACCAGTTGTCGAGTGTTCATTACCAGAAGAGCATACCACGGAAGAAGTAGCACCTAGTACAGCAATTTGGCTCGAAAACCACCGAAAAACTGCTTCAAAAGCTACCAGTTTTCGAATGTGTAGTACCAGAAGAGCATACCACGGAAGAAGTAGCACCTAGTACAGCAATTTTGCTCGAAAACCACCGAAAATCTGCTTCAAAAACTACCAGTTTTCGAGTGTTCAGTACCAAAAGAGCATACCACGGAAGAAGTAGCACCTAGTACAGCAATTTTGCTCGAAAACCACCGAAAAACTGCTTCAAAAACTACCAGTTTTCGAGTGTTCAGTACCAGGAGAGCATACCACGGAAGAAGTAGCACCTAGTACAACAATTTCGCTCGAAAACCACCGAAAAACTGCTTCAAAAACTACCAGTTTTCAAGTGTTCAGTACCAGGAGAGCATACCACGGAAGAAGTAGCACCTAGTACAACAAATTCGCTCGAAAACCACCGGAAATCTGCTTCAAAAACTACCAGTTTTCGAATGTATAGTACCAAGAGAGCATACCACGGAAGCAGTAGCACCTAGTACAACAATTTTGCTCGAAAACCACCGATAAACTGCTTCAAAAACTACCAGTTTTCGAATGTATAGTACCAGGAGGGCATACCACGGAAGAAGTAGCACCTAGTACAGCAATTGTGCTCGAAAACCACCGAAAAAATGCTTCAAAAACTACCAGTTTTTGAATGTATAGTACCAAAAGAGCATACCACGGAAGAAGTAGCACCTAGTACAGCAATTTTGCTCGAAAACCACCGAAAAACTGCTTCAAAAACTACCATTTATCGAATGTTTAGTACCAGGAGAACATACCAAAGAAGAGGTAGCACCTAGTACAGCAATTTTGCTCGAAAACCACCGAAAAACTGCTTAAAATACTACCAGTTTTGGAATGTATAGTACCAGGAGAGCATACCACGGAAGAGGTAGCACCTTGTACAGCAATTTTGCTCGAAAACCACCGAAAACCTGCTTCAAAAACTACCAGTTTTCGAGTGTTCAGCACCAAAAGAGCATACCTCGAAAGAGGTAGCACCTAGTACAACAATTTCGCTCGAAAACCACCGAAAAACTGCTTCAAAAACTACCAGTTTTCGAATGTTTAGTACCAGGAGAGCATACCACAGAAGAGGTAGCACCTAGTACAGCAATTTTGCTCGAAAACCACCGAAAAACTGCTTTAAAAACTACCAGTTTTCGAATGAATAGTACCAGAAGAGCATGCCACGGAAGAAGTAGCACCTAGTACATCGATTTTGCTCGAAAACCACCGAAAAACTGCTTCAAAAACTACCCGTTTTGGAATGTATAGTACCAGAAGAGCATACCACGGAAGAAGTAGCACCTAGTACAGCAATTTGGCTCGAAAACCACCGAAAAACTGCTTCAAAAACTACCAGTTATCGAATGTTTAGTACCAGGAGAACATACCACAGAAGAGGTAGCACCTAGTACAGCAATTTTGCTCGAAAACCACCGAAAAACTGCTTAAAATACTACCAGTTTTGGAATGTATAGTACCAGGAGAGCATACCACGGAAGAGGTAGCACCTAGTACAGCAATTTTGCTCGAAAACCACCGAAAACCTGCTTCAAAAACTACCAGTTTTCGAGTGTTCAGCACCAGAAGAGCATACCTCGAAAAAAGTAGCACCTAGTACAACAATTTGGCTCGAAAACCACCGAAAAACTGCTTCAAAAACTACCAGTTTTCGAATGTATAGTACCAAGAGAGCATACCACGGAAGAAGTAGCACCTAGTACAGCAATTTTGCTCGAAAACCACCGAAAATCTGCTTAAAAAACTATCAGTTTTCGAGTGTTCAGTACCAAAAGAGCATACCACGGAAGAGGTAGCACCTAGTACAGCAATTTTGCTCGAAAACCACCGAAAAACTGCTTCAAAAACTACCAGTTTTCGAATGAATAGTACCAGAAGAGCATACCACGGAAGAAGTAGCACCTAGTACATCGATTTTGCTCGAAAACCACCGAAAAACTGCTTCAAAAACTACCAGTTTTGGAATGTATAGTACCAGAAGAGCATACCACGGAAGAAGTAGCACCTAGTACAACAATTTTGCTCGAAAACCACCGAAAAACTGCTTCAAAAACTACCAGTTATCGAATGAATAGTACCAGGAGAGCATACCACAGAAGAGGTAGCACCTAGTACAGCAATTTTGCTCGAAAACCACCGAAAAACTGCTTCAAAAACTACCAGTTTTCGAGTGTTCAGTACCAAAAGAGCATACCACGGAAGAAGTAGCACCTGGTACAGTAATTTTGCTCGAAAACCACCGAAAAACTGCTTCAAAAGCTACCAGTTTTGGAATGTATAGTACCAGGAGAGCATACCACGGAAGAGGTAGCACCTAGTACAATAATTTTGCTCGAAAACCACCGAAAAACTGCTTCAAAAACTACCAGTTTTGGAATGTTTAGTACCAGGAGAGCATACCACGGAAGAGGTAGCACCTAGTACAGCAATTTTGCTCGAAAACCACCGAAAAACTGCTTCAAAAACTACCAGTTTTCGAGTGTTCAGTACCAGAAGAGCATAGCACGGAAGAAGTAGCACCTAGTACAGCAATTTTTTCTCGAAAACCACCGAAAAACTGCTTCAAAAACTACCAGTTTTGGAATGTATAGTACCAGAAGAGCATACCACGGAAGAAGTAGCACCTAGTACAGCAATTTTACTCGAAAACCACCGAAAAACTGCTTCAAAAACTACCAGTTTTCGAATGTATAGTACCAGGAGAGCATACCACCGAAGAGGTGGCACCTAGTACAGCAATTTGGCTCGAAAACCACCGAAAAACTGCTTCAAAAACTACCAGTTTTCGAGTGTTCAGTGTTCAGTGGTATGTTCCAGAAGAGCATACCACGGAAGAAGTAGCACCTAATACATCAATTTGGCTCGAAAACCACCGAAAAACTGCTTCAAAAACTACCAGTTTTCGAATGTATAGTACCAAGAGAGCATGCCACGGAAGAAGTAGCACCTAGTACAGCAATTTTGCTCGAAAACCACAGAAAAACTGCTTCAAAAACTACCAGTTTTGGAATATTTAGTACCAGAAGAGCATACCACGGAAGAAGTAGCACCTAGTACAGCAATTTTGCTCGAAAACCACCGAAAAACTGCTTCAAAAACTACCAGTTTTCGAATGTATAGTACCAGGAGAGCATACCACGGAAGAGGTAGCACCTAGTACAGCAATTTGGGTTGAAAACCACCGAAAAACTGCTTCAAAAACTACCAGTTTTCGAGTATTTAGTACCAAAAGAGCATACCACGGAAGAAGTAGCACCTAGTACAACAATTTTGCTCGAAAACCACCGAAAAACTGCTTCAAAAACTACCAGTTTTCGAGTGTTCAGTACCAGAAGAGCATACCACGGAAGAAGTAGCACCTAGTACAGCAATTTTGCTCGAAAACCACCAAAAACTGCTTCAAAAACTACCAGTTTTCGAGTATTTAGTACCAAAAGAGCATACCACGGAAGAAGTAGCACCTAGTACAACAATTTTGCTCGAAAACCACCGAAAAACTGCTTCAAAAACTACCAGTTTTCGAGTGTTCAGTACCAGGAGAGCATACCACGGAAGAAGAAGCACCTAGTACAAAAATTTTGCTCGAAAACCACCAAAAACTGCTTCAAAAACTACCAGTTTTCGAGTGTTCAGTACCAGAAGAGTACCGAAAAACTGCTTCAAAAACTACCAGTTGTCGAGTGTTCAGTACCAGAAGAGCATACCACGGAAGAAGTAGCACCTAGTACAGCAATTTGGCTCGAAAACCACCGAAAAACTGCTTCAAAAGCTACCAGTTTTCGAATGTATAGTACCAGAAGAGCATACCACGGAAGAAGTAGCACCTAGTACAGCAATTTGGCTCGAAAACCACCGAAAATCTGCTTCAAAAACTACCAGTTTTCGAGTGTTCAGTACTAGGAGAGCATACCACGGAAGAGGTAGCACCTAGTACAACAATTTTGCTCGAAAACCACCGAAAAACTGCTTCAAAAACTACCAGTTTTCGAGTGTTCAGTGTTCAGTGGTATGTTCCAGAAGAGCATACCACGGAAGAAGTAGCACCTAGTACAACAATTTTGCTCGAAAACCACCGAAAAACTGCTTCAAAAACTACCAGTTTTCGAGTGTTCAGTACCAAAAGAGCATACCACGGAAGAAGTAGCACCTAGTACAAAAATTTTGCTCGAAAACCACCAAAAACTGCTTCAAAAACTACCAGTTTTCGAGTGTTCAGTACCAGAAGAGTACCGAAAAACTGCTTCAAAAACTACCAGTTGTCGAGTGTTCAGTACCAGAAGAGCATACCACGGAAGAAGTAGCACCTAGTACAGCAATTTGGCTCGAAAACCACCGAAAAACTGCTTCAAAAGCTACCAGTTTTCGAATGTATAGTACCAAGAGAGCATGCCACGGAAGAAGTAGCACCTAGTACAGCAATTTTGCTCGAAAACCACCGAAAAACTGCTTCAAAAACTACCAGTTTTGGAATATTTAGTACCAGAAGAGCATACCACGGAAGAAGTAGCACCTAGTACAGCAATTTTGCTCGAAAACCACCGAAAAACTGCTTCAAAAACTACCAGTTTTCGAATGTATAGTACCAGGAGAGCATACCACGGAAGAAGTAGCACCTAGTACAGCAATTTGGCTCGAAAACCACCGAAAAACTGCTTCAAAAACTACCAGTTTTCGAGTGTTCAGTGTTCAGTGGTATGTTCCAGAAGAGCATACCACGGAAGAAGTAGCACCTAGTACATCAATTTGGCTCGAAAACCACCGAAAAACTGCTTCAAAAACTACCAGTTTTCGAATGTATAGTAACAAGAGAGCATGCCACGGAAGAAGTAGCACCTAGTACAGCAATTTTGCTCGAAAACCACCGAAAAACTGCTTCAAAAACTACCAGTTTTGGAATATTTAGTACCAGAAGAGCATACCACGGAAGAAGTAGCACCTAGTACAGCAATTTTGCTCGAAAACCACCGAAAAACTGCTTCAAAAACTACCAGTTTTCGAATGTATAGTACCAGGAGAGCATACCACGGAAGAGGTAGCACCTAGTACAGCAATTTTGCTCGAAAACCACCGAAAAACTGCTTCAAAAACTACCAGTTTTCGAGTATTTAGTACCAAAAGAGCATACCACGGAAGAAGTAGCACCTAGTACAACAATTTTGCTCGAAAACCACCGAAAAACTGCTTCAAAAACTACCAGTTTTCGAATGTATAGTACCAGGAGAGCATACCACGGAAGAGGTAGCACCTAGTACAGCAATTTTGCTCGAAAACCACCGAAAAACTGCTTCAAAAACTACCAGTTTTCGAGTATTTGGTACCAAAAGAGCATACCACGAAAGAAGTAGCACCTAGTACAACAATTTTGCTCGAAAACCACCGAAAAACTGCTTCAAAAACTACCAGTTTTCGAGTGTTCAGTACCAAAAGAGCATACCACGGAAGAAGTAGCACCTAGTACAAAAATTTTGCTCGAAAACCACCAAAAACTGCTTCAAAAACTACCAGTTTTCGAGTGTTCAGTACCAGAAGAGTACCGAAAAACTGCTTCAAAAACTACCAGTTGTCGAGTGTTCAGTACCAGAAGAGCATACCACGGAAGAAGTAGCACCTAGTACAGCAATTTGGCTCGAAAACCACAGAAAAACTGCTTCAAAAGCTACCAGTTTTCGAATGTATAGTACCAGAAGAGCATACCACGGAAGAAGTAGCACCTAGTACAGCAATTTTGCTCGAAAACCACCGAAAATCTGCTTCAAAAACTACCAGTTTTCGAGTGTTCAGTACTAGGAGAGCATACCACGGAAGATGTAGCACCTAGTACAGCAATTTCGCTCGAAAACCACCGAAAAACTGCTTCAAAAACTACCAGTTTTCGAGTGTTCAGTACCAGGAGAGCATACCACGGAAGAAGAAGCACCTAGTACAGCATTTTTGCTCGAAAACCACCGAAAAACTGCTTCAAAAACTACCAGTTTTCGAGTGTTCAGTACCAGAAGAGTACCGAAAAACTGCTTCAAAAACTACCAGTTGTCGAGTGTTCAGTACCAGAAGAGCATACCACGGAAGAAGTAGCACCTAGTACAGCAATTTGGCTCGAAAACCACCGAAAAACTGCTTCAAAAACTACCAGTTTTCGAATGTATAATACCAGAAGAGCATACCACGGAAGAAGTAGCACCTAGTACAGCAATTTGGCTCGAAAACCACCGAAAAACTGCTTCAAAAGCTACCAGTTTTCGAATGTATAGTACCAGAAGAGCATACCACGGAAGAAGTAGCACCTAGTACAGCAATTTTGCTCGAAAACCACCGAAAAACTGCTTCAAAAACTACCAGTTTTCGAGTGTTCAGTACCAGGAGAGCATACCACGGAAGAAGTAGCACCTAGTACAGCATTTTTGCTCGAAAAACACCGAAAAACTGCTTCAAAAACTACCAGTTTTCGAGTGTTCAGTACCAGAAGAGTACCGAAAAACTGCTTCAAAAACTACCAGTTGTCGAGTGTTCAGTACCAGAAGAGCATACCACGGAAGAAGTAGCACCTAGTACAGCAATTTGGCTCGAAAACCACCGAAAAACTGCTTCAAAAACTACCAGTTTTCGAATGTATAATACCAGAAGAGCATACCACGGAAGAAGTAGCACCTAGTACAGCAATTTGGCTCGAAAACCACCGAAAAACTGCTTCAAAAGCTACCAGTTTTCGTATGTATAGTACCAGAAGAGCATACCACGGAAGAAGTAGCACCTAGTACAGCAATTTTGCTCGAAAACCACCGAAAATCTGCTTCAAAAACTACCAGTTTTCGAGTGTTCAGTACTAGGAGAGCATACCACGGAAGATGTAGCACCTAGTACAGCAATTTCGCTCGAAAACCACCGAAAATCTGCTTCAAAAACTACCAGTTTTCGAGTGTTCAGTACCAGGAGAGCATACCACGGAAGAAGTAGCACCTAGTACAGCATTTTTGCTCGAAAACCACCGAAAAACTGCTTCAAAAACTACCAGTTTTCGAATGTATAGTACCAGGAGAGCATACCACGGAAGAAGTAGCACCTAGTACAGCAATTTGGCTCGAAAACCACCGAAAAACTGCTTCAAAAGCTACCAGTTTTCGAATGTATAGTACCAGAAGAGCATACCACGGAAGAAGTAGCACCTAGTACATCGATTTTTTTCGAAAACCACCGAAAAACTGCTTCAAAAACTACCAGTTTTCGAGTGTTCAGTACCAAAAGAGCATACCACGGAAGAAGTTGCACCTAGTACAGCAATTTTGCTCGAAAACCACCGAAAATCTGCTTCAAAAACTACCAGTTTTCGAGTGTTCAGTACCAAAAGAGCATACCACGGAAGAAGTAGCACCTAGTACAGCAATTTTGCTCGAAAACCACCGAAAAACTGCTTCAAAAACTACCAGTTTTCGAGTGTTCAGTACCAGGAGAGCATACCACGGAAGAAGTAGCACCTAGTACAACAATTTTGCTCGAAAACCACCGAAAAACTGCTTCAAAAACTACCAGTTTTCGAGTGTTCAGTACCAGAAGAGCATACCTCGGAAGAAGTAGCACCTAGTACAAAAATTTTGCTCGAAAACCACCAAAAACTGCTTCAAAAACTACCAGTTTTCGAGTGTTCAGTACCAGAAGAGTACCGAAAAACTGCTTCAAAAACTACCAGTTGTCGAGTGTTCAGTACCAGAAGAGCATACCACGGAAGAAGTAGCACCTAGTACAGCAATTTGGCTCGAAAACCACCGAAAAACTGCTTCAAAAACTACCAGTTTTCGAATGTATAATACCAGAAGAGCATACCACGGAAGAAGTAGCACCTAGTACAGCAATTTGGCTCGAAAACCACCGAAAAACTGCTTCAAAAGCTACCAGTTTTCGAATGTATAGTACCAGAAGAGCATACCACGGAAGAAGTAGCACCTAGTACAGCAATTTTGCTCGAAAACCACCGAAAATCTGCTTCAAAAACTACCAGTTTTCGAGTGTTCAGTACCAAAAGAGCATACCACGGAAGAAGTAGCACCTAGTACAGCAATTTTGCTCGAAAACCACCGAAAAACTGCTTCAAAAACTACCAGTTTTCGAGTGTTCAGTACCAGGAGAGCATACCACGGAAGAAGTAGCACCTAGTACAACAATTTCGCTCGAAAACCACCGAAAAACTGCTTCAAAAACTACCAGTTTTCGAGTGTTCAGTACCAGGAGAGCATACCACGGAAGAGGTAGCACCTAGTACAGCAATTTTGCTCGAAAACCACCGAAAAACTGCTTCAAAAACTACCAGTTTTCGAGTGTTTATTACCAAGAGAGCATACCACGGAAGAAGTAGCACCTAGTACAGCAATTTTGCTCGAAAACCACCGAAAAACTGCTTCAAAAACTACCAGTTTTCGAGTGTTCAGTACTAGAAGAGCATACCACGGAAGAAGTAGCACCTAGTACATCGATTTTTCTCGAAAACCACCGAAAAACTGCTTCAAAAACTACCAGTTTTCGAATGTATAGTACCAGAAGAGCATACCACAGAAGAAGTAGCACCTAGTACAGCAATTTTGCTTGAAAACCACCGAAAAACTGCTTCAAAAACTACCAGTTTTGGAATGTATAGTACCAAAAGAGCATACCACGGAAGAAGTAGCACCTAGTACAACAAATTCGCTCGAAAACCACCGGAAATCTGCTTCAAAAACTACCAGTTTTCGAATGTATAGTACCAAGAGAGCATACCACGGAAGAAGTAGCACCTAGTACAACAATTTCGCTCGAAAACCACCGAAAAACTGCTTCAAAAACTACCAGTTTTCGAATGTATAGTACCAGGAGAGCATACCACGGAAGAAGTAGCACCTAGTACAGCAATTTTGCTCGAAAACCACCGAAAATCTGCTTCAAAAACTACCAGTTTTCGAATGTATAATACCAGAAGAGCATACCACGGAAGAGGTAGCACCTAGTACAACAATTTTGCTCGAAAACCACCGAAAATCTGCTTCAAAAACTACCAGTTTTCGAATGTATAGTACCAGAAGAGCATACCACGGAAGAGGTAGCACCTAGTACAGCAATTTTGCTCGAAAACCACCGAAAAACTGCTTCAAAAACTACCAGTTTTCGAATGTATAGTACCAGAAGAGCATACCACGGAAGAACTAGCACCTTGTACAGCAATTTGGCTCGAAAACCACCGAAAAACTGCTTCAAAAACTACCAGTTTTTGAGTGTTCAGTACCAGGAGAGCATACCACGGAAGAAGTCGCACCTAGTAAAACAATTTTGCTCGAAAACCACAGAAAAACTGCTTCAAAAACTACCAGTTTTCGAATGTATAGTACCAGGAGAGCATACCACGGAAGAAGTAGCACCTAGTACAGCAATTTTGCTCGAAAACCACCGAAAAACTGCTTCAAAAACTACCAGTTTTCGAATGTATAATACCAGAAGAGCATACCACGGAAGAGGTAGCACCTAGTACAACAATTTTGCTCGAAAACCACCGAAAATCTGCTTCAAAAACTACCAGTTTTCGAATTTATAGTACCAGAAGAGCATACCACGGAAGAAGTCGCACCTAGTACAGCATTTTTGCTCGAAAACCACAGAAAAACTGCTTCAAAAACTACCAGTTTTCGAATGTATAGTACCAGGAGAGCATACCACGGAAGAGGTAGCACCTAGTACAGCAATTTTGCTCGAAAACCACCGAAAATCTGCTTCAAAAACTACCAGTTTTCGAATGTATAATACCAGAAGAGCATACCACGGAAGAGGTAGCACCTAGTACAACAATTTTGCTCGAAAACCACCGAAAAACTGCTTCAAAAACTACCAGTTTTCGAATGTATAGTACCAGAAGAGCATACCACGGAAGAACTAGCACCTTGTACAGCAATTTGGCTCGAAAACCACCGAAAAACTGCTTCAAAAACTACCAGTTTTTGAGTGTTCAGTACTAGGAGAGCATACCACGGAAGAGGTAGCACCTAGTACAGCAATTTTGCTCGAAAACCACCGAAAAACTGCTTCAAAAACTACCAGTTTTAGAATGTATAGTACCAGGAGAGCATACCACGGAAGAAGTAGCACCTAGTACAGCAATTTTTCTCGAAAACCACCGAAAAACTGCTTCAAAAACTACCAGTTTTCGAATGTATAGTACCAGGAGAGCATACCACGGAAGAGGTAGCACCTAGTACAGCAATTTTGCTCGAAAACCACCGAAAAACTGCTTCAAAAACTACCAGTTTTCAAATGTATAGTACCAGAAGAGCATATCACGGAAGAAGTAGCACCTAGTACAGCAATTTGGCTCGAAAACCACCGAAAAACTGCTTCAAAAACTACCAGTTTTTGAGTGTTCAGTACTAGGAGAGCATACCACGGAAGAGGTAGCACCTAGTACAGCAATTTTGCTCGAAAACCACCGAAAAACTGCTTCAAAAACTACCAGTTTTAGAATGTATAGTACCAGGAGAGCATACCACGGAAGAAGTAGCACCTAGTACAGCAATTTTGCTCGAAAACCACCGAAAAACTGCTTCAAAAACTACCAGTTTTTGAATGTATAGTACCAGAAAAGCATACCACGGAAGAGGTAGCACCTAGTACAGCAATTTTGCTCGAAAGCCACCGAAAAACTACTTCAAAAACTACCAGTTTTCGAATGTATAGTACCAGGAGAGCATACCACGGAAGAAGTAGCACCTAGAACAGCAATTTTGCTCGAAAACCACCGAAAAACTGCGTCAAAAACTACCAGTTTTCGAGTGTTCAGTACCAGGAGAGCATACCACGGAAGAAGTAGCACCAAGTACAACAATTTTGCTCGAAAACCACCGAAAAACTGCTTCAAAAACTACCAGTTTTCGAATGTATAGTACCAGGAGAGCATACCACGGAAGAGGTAGCACCTAGTACAACAATTTTGCTCGAAAACCACCGAAAAACTGCTTCAAAAACTACCAGTTTTCGAGTGTTCAGTACCAAAAGAGCATACCACGGAAGAGGTAGCACCTAGTACAGCAATTTTGCTCGAAAACCACCGAAAATCTGCTTCAAAAACTACCAGTTTTCGAATGTATAATACCAGAAGAGCATACCACGGAAGAGGTAGCACCTAGTACAACAATTTTGCTCGAAAACCACCGAAAATCTGCTTCAAAAACTACCAGTTTTCGAATGTATAGTACCAGAAGAGCATACCACGGAAGAGGTAGCACCTAGTACAGCAATTTTGCTCGAAAACCACCGAAAAACTGCTTCAAAAACTACCAGTTTTCGAATGTATAGTACCAGAAGAGCATACCACGGAAGAAGTAGCACCTAGTACAGCAATTTTGCTCGAAAACCACCGAAAATCTGCTTCAAAAACTACCAGTTTTCGAATGTATAGTACCAGAAGAGCATACCACGGAAGAAGTAGCACCTAGTACAACAATTTTGCTCGAAAACCACCGAAAAACTGCTTCAAAAACTACCAGTTTTTGAATGTATAGTACCAGAAGAGCATACCACGGAAGAAGTAGCATCTAGTACAACAAGTTTGCTCGAAAACCACCGAAAAACTGCTTCAAAAACTACCAGTTTTCGAGTGTTCAGTACCAGAAGAGCATACCACGGAAGAAGTAGCACCTAGTACAGCAATTTTGCTCGAAACCCACCGTTAATCTGCTTCAAAAACTACCAGTTTTAGAATGTTTAGTACCAGGAGAGCATACCACGGAATAAGTAGCACCTAGTACAACAATTTCGCTCGAAAACCACCGAAAAACTGCTTCAAAAACTACCAGTTTTTGAATGTATAGTACCAGGAGAGCAAACCACGGAAGAGGTAGCACCTAGTACAACAATTTTGCTCGAAAACCACCGAAAAACTGCTTCAAAAACTACCAGTTTTCGAGTGTTCAGTACCAAAAGAGCATACCACGGAAGAAGTAGCACCTAGTACAGCAATTTTGCTCGAAAACCACCGAAAAACTGCTTCAAAAACTACCAGTTTTCGAATGTTCAGTACCAGGAGAGCATACCACGGAAGAGGTAGCACCTAGTACAACAATTTTGCTCGAAAACCACCGAAAATCTGCTTCAAAAACTACCAGTTTTCGAATGTATAGTACCAGAAGAGCATACCACGGAAGAGGTAGCACCTAGTACAGCAATTTTGCTCGAAAACCACCGAAAAACTGCTTCAAAAACTACCAGTTTTCGAATGTATAGTACCAGAAGAGCATACCACGGAAGAACTAGCACCTTGTACAGCAATTTGGCTCGAAAACCACCGAAAAAACTGCTTCAAAAACTACCAGTTTTTGAGTGTTCAGTACCAGGAGAGCATACCACGGAAGAAGTCGCACCTTGTAAAACAATTTTGCTCGAAAACCACAGAAAAACTGCTTCAAAAACTACCAGTTTTCGAATGTATAGTACCAGGAGAGCATACCACGGAAGAAGTAGCACCTAGTACAGCAATTTTGCTCGAAAACCACCGAAAAACTGCTTCAAAAACTACCAGTTTTCGAATGTATAATACCAGAAGAGCATACCACGGAAGAGGTAGCACCTAGTACAACAATTTTGCTCGAAAACCACCGAAAATCTGCTTCAAAAACTATCAGTTTTCGAATGTATAGTACCAGAAGAGCATACCACGGAAGAGGTAGCACCTAGTACAGCAATTTTGCTCGAAAACCACAGAAAAACTGCTTCAAAAACTACCAGTTTTCGAATGTATAGTACCAGGAGAGCATACCACGGAAGAAGTAGCACCTAGTACAGCAATTTTGCTCGAAAACCACCGAAAAACTGCTTCAAAAACTACCAGTTTTCGAGTGTTCAGTACCAAAAGAGCATACCACGGAAGAAGTAGCACCTAGTACAGCAATTTTGCTCGAAAACCACCGAAAATCTGCTTCAAAAACTACCAGTTTTCGAATGTATAATACCAGAAGAGCATACCACGGAAGAACTAGCACCTTGTACAGCAATTTGGCTCGAAAACCACCGAAAAACTGCTTCAAAAACTACCAGTTTTTGAGTGTTCAGTACTAGGAGAGCATACCACGGAAGAGGTAGCACCTAGTACAGCAATTTTGCTCGAAAACCACTGGAAAACTGCTTCAAAAACTACCAGTTTTAGAATGTATAGTACCAGGAGAGCATACCACGGAAGAAGTAGCACCTAGTACAGCAATTTTGCTCGAAAACCACCGAAAAACTGCTTCAAAAACTACCAGTTTTCGAATGTATAGTACCACGGAAGAGGTAGCACCTAGTACAGCAATTTTGCTCGAAAACCACCGAAAAACTGCTTCAAAAACTACCAGTTTTCGAATGTATAGTACCAGAAGAGCATACCACGGAAGAACTAGCACCTTGTACAGCAATTTGGCTCGAAAACCACCGAAAAACTGCTTCAAAAACTACCAGTTTTTGAGTGTTCAGTACTAGGAGAGCATACCACGGAAGAGGTAGCACCTAGTACAGCAATTTTGCTCGAAAACCACCGAAAAACTGCTTCAAAAACTACCAGTTTTAGAATGTATAGTACCAGGAGAGCATACCACGGAAGAAGTAGCACCTAGTACAGCAATTTTGCTCGAAAACCACCGAAAAACTGCTTCAATAACTACCAGTTTTTGAATGTATAGTACCAGAAAAGCATACCACGGAAGAGGTAGCACCTAGTACAGCAATTTTGCTCGAAAGCCACCGTAAAAACTACTTCAAAAACTACCAGTTTTCGAATGTATAGTACCAGGAGAGCATACCACGGAAGAAGTAGCACCTAGAACAGCAATTTTGCTCGAAAACCACCGAAAAACTGCGTCAAAAACTACCAGTTTTCGAGTGTTCAGTACCAGGAGAGCATACCACGGAAGAAGTAGCACCAAGTACAACAATTTTGCTCGAAAACCACCGAAAAACTGCTTCAAAAACTACCAGTTTTCGAATGTATAGTACCAGGAGAGCATACCACGGAAGAGGTAGCACCTAGTACAACAATTTTGCTCGAAAACCACCGAAAAACTGCTTCAAAAACTACCAGTTTTCGAGTGTTCAGTACCAAAAGAGCATACCACGGAAGAGGTAGCACCTAGTACAGCAATTTTGCTCGAAAACCACCGAAAAACTGCTTCAAAAACTACCAGTTTTCGAATGTATAATACCAGAAGAGCATACCACGGAAGAGGTAGCACCTAGTACAACAATTGTGCTCGAAAACCACCGAAAATCTGCTTCAAAAACTACCAGTTTTCGAATGTATAGTACCAGAAGAGCAAACCACGGAAGAGGTAGCACCTAGTACAGCAATTTTGCTCGAAAACCACCGAAAAACTGCTTCAAAAACTACCAGTTTTCGAATGTATAGTACCAGAAGAGCATACCACGGAAGAAGTAGCACCTAGTACAGCAATTTGGCTCGAAAACCACCGAGAAACTGCTTCAAAAACTACCAGTTTTCGAATGTATAATACCAGGAGAGCATACCACGGAAGAAATAGCTGCTCGTACAGCAATTTTGCTCGAAAACCACCGAAAAACTGCTTCAAAAACTACCAGTTTCCGAGTGTTCAGTACCAGGAGAGCATACCACGGAAGAAGTAGCACCTAGTACAGCAATTTTGCTCGAAACCCACCGTTAATCTGCTTCAAAAACTACCAGTTTTAGAATGTTTAGTACCAGGAGAGCATACCACGGAATAAGTAGCACCTAGTACAACAATTTCGCTCGAAAACCACCGAAAAACTGCTTCAAAAACTACCAGTTTTTGAATGTATAGTACCAGGAGAGCAAACCACGGAAGAGGTAGCACCTAGTACAACAATTTTGCTCGAAAACCACCGAAAAACTGCTTCAAAAACTACCAGTTTTCGAGTGTTCAGTACCAAAAGAGCATACCACGGAAGAAGTAGCACCTAGTACAGCAATTTTGCTCGAAAACCACCGAAAAACTGCTTCAAAAACTACCAGTTTTCGAATGTTCAGTACCAGGAGAGCATACCACGGAAGAGGTAGCACCTAGTACAGCAATTTTGCTCGAAAACCACCGAAAAACTGCTTCAAAAACTACCAGTTTTAGAATGTATAGTACCAGAAGAGCATACCACGGAAGAAGTAGCACCTAGTACAGCAATTTTGCTCGAAAACCACCGAAAAACTGCTTCAAAAACTACCAGTTTTCGAATGTTCAGTACCAGGAGAGCATACCACGGAAGAGGTAGCACCTAGTACAACAATTTTGCTCGAAAACCACCGAAAAACTGCTTCAAAAACTACCAGTTTTCGAGTGTTCAGTACCAAAAGAGCATACCACGGAAGAAGTAGCACCTAGTACAGCAATTTTGCTCGAAAACCACCGAAAAACTGCTTCAAAAACTACCAGTTTTCGAATGTATAGTACCAGAAGAGCAAACCACGGAAGAGGTAGCACCTAGTACAGCAATTTTGCTCGAAACCCACCGTTAATCTGCTTCAAAAACTACCAGTTTTAGAATGTTTAGTACCAGGAGAGCATACCACGGAAGAAGTAGCACCTAGTACAGCAATTTGGCTCGAAAACCACCGAGAAACTGCTTCAAAAACTACCAGTTTTCGAATGTATAATACCAGGAGAGCATACCACGGAAGAAATAGCTGCTCGTACAGCAATTTTGCTCGAAAACCACCGAAAAACTGCTTCAAAAACTACCAGTTTCCGAGTGTTCAGTACCAGGAGAGCATACCACGGAAGAAGTAGCACCTAGTACAGCAATTTTGCTCGAAAACCACTGAAAAACTGCTTCAAAAACTACCAGTTTCCGAATGAATAGTACCAGAAGAGCATACCACGGAAGAAGTAGCACCTAGTACAACAATTTGGCTCGAAAACCACCGAAAAACTGCTTCAAAAACTACCAGTTTTCGAATGTATAGTATCAGGAGAGCATACCACGGAAGAAGTAGCACCTAGTACAACAATTTCGCTCGAAAACCACCGAAAAACTGCTTCAAAAACTACCAGTTTCCGAGTGTTCAGTACCAGGAGAGCATACCACGGAAGAAGTAGCAAATAGTACAGCAATTTTGCTCGAAAACCACCGAAAAACTGCTTCAAAAACTAACAGTTTTCGAGTGTTCAGTACCAGAAGAGCATACCACGGAAGAAGTAGCACCTAGTACAGCAATTTTGCTCGAAAACCACCGAAAAACTGCTTCAAAAACTACCAGTTTTAGAATGTATAGTACCAGAAGAGCATACCACGGAAAAAGTAGCACCTAGTTCAGCAATTTTGCTCGAAAACCACCAAAAAACTGCTTCAAAAACTACCAGTTTTCGAGTGTTCAGTACCAGAAGAGCATACCACGGAAGAAGTATTACTTGGTGCAACAATTTTGTTCGAAAACCACCGAAAAACTGCTTCGAAAACTACCAGTTTCCGAGTGTTCAGTACCAGAAGAGCATACCACGGAAGAAGTAGCACCTAGTAAAACAATTTGGCTCGAAAACCACCGAAAAACTGCTTCAAAAACTACCAGTTTTCGAATGTATAGTATCAGAAGAGCATACCACGGAAGAAGTAGCACCTAGTACAACAATTTCGCTCGAAAACCACCGAAAAACTGCTTCAAAAACTACCAGTTTCCGAGTGTTCAGTACCAGGAGAGCATACCACGGAAGAAGTAGCACCTAGTACAGCAATTTTGCTCGAAAACCACCGAAAAACTGCTTCAAAAACTACCAGTTTTGGGATGAATAGTACCAGAAGAGCATACCACGGTAGAAGTAGCACCTACTACAGCAATTTGGCTCGAAAACCACCGAAAAACTGCTTCAAAAACTACCAGTTTTCGAATGTATAGTACCAGAAGAGCATACCACGGAAGAAGTAGCACCTAGTACAACAATTTTGCTCGAAAACCACTGAAAAACTGCTTCAAAAACTACCAGTTTCCGAATGAATAGTACCAGAAGAGCATACCACGGAAGAAGTAGCACCTAGTACAACAATTTGGCTCGAAAACCACCGAAAAACTGCTTCAAAAACTACCAGTTTTCGAATGTATAGTATCAGGAGAGCATACCACGGAAGAAGTAGCACCTAGTACAACAATTTTGCTCGAAAACCACCGAAAAACTGCTTCGAAAACTACCAGTTTCCGAGTGTTCAGTACCAGAAGAGCATACCACGGAAGAAGTAGCACCTAGTAAAACAATTTGGCTCGAAAACCACCGAAAAACTGCTTCAAAAACTACCAGTTTTCGAATGTATAGTATCAGAAGAGCATACCACGGAAGAAGTAGCACCTAGTACAACAATTTGGCTCGAAAACCACCGAAAAACTGCTTCAAAAACTACCAGTTTTCGAATGTATAGTATCAGGAGAGCATACCACGGAAGAAGTAGCACCTAGTACAACAATTTCGCTCGAAAACCACCGAAAAACTGCTTCAAAAACTACCAGTTTCCGAGTGTTCAGTACCAGGAGAGCATACCACGGAAGAAGTAGCAAATAGTACAGCAATTTTGCTCGAAAACCACCGAAAAACTGCTTCAAAAACTAACAGTTTTCGAGTGTTCAGTACCAGAAGAGCATACCACGGAAGAAGTAGCACCTAGTACAGCAATTTTGCTCGAAAACCACTGAAAAACTGCTTCAAAAACTACCAGTTTCCGAATGAATAGTACCAGAAGAGCATACCACGGAAGAAGTAGCACCTAGTACAACAATTTGGCTCGAAAACCACCGAAAAACTGCTTCAAAAACTACCAGTTTTCGAATGTATAGTATCAGGAGAGCATATCACGGAAGAAGTAGCACCTAGTACAACAATTTTGCTCGAAAACCACCGAAAAACTGCTTCGAAAACTACCAGTTTCCGAGTGTTCAGTACCAGAAGAGCATACCACGGAAGAAGTAGCACCTAGTAAAACAATTTGGCTCGAAAACCACCGAAAAACTGCTTCAAAAACTACCAGTTTTCGAATGTATAGTATCAGAAGAGCATACCACGGAAGAAGTAGCACCTAGTACAACAATTTCGCTCGAAAACCACCGAAAAACTGCTTCAAAAACTACCAGTTTCCGAGTGTTCAGTACCAGGAGAGCATACCACGGAAGAAGTAGCACCTAGTACAGCAATTTTGCTCGAAAACCACCGAAAAACTGCTTCAAAAACTACCAGTTTTGGGATGAATAGTACCAAAAGAGCATACCACGGTAGAAGTAGCACCTACTACAGCAATTTGGCTCGAAAACCACCGAAAAACTGCTTCAAAAACTACCAGTTTTCGAATGTATAGTACCAGAAGAGCATACCACGGAAGAAGTAGCACCTAGTACAGCAATTTTGCTCGAAAACCACCAAAAAACTGCTTCAAAAACTACCAGTTTTCGAGTGTTCAGTATCAGGAGAGCATACCACAGAAGAGGTAGCACCTAGTACAACAATTTGGCTCGAAAACCACCGAAAAACTGCTTCAAAAACTACCAGTTTTCGAATGAATAGTACTAGGAGAGCATACCACGGAAGAAGTAGCACCTAGTACAGCAATTTGGCTCGAAAACCACCGAAAAACTGCTTCAAAAACTACCAGTTTTCGAATGTATAATACCAGGAGAGCATACCACGGAAGAAATAGCTGCTCGTACAGCAATTTTGCTCGAAAACCACCGAAAAACTGCTTTAAAAACAACCAGTTTTCGAGTGTTCAGTACCAGGAGAGCATACCACGGAAGAAGTAGCACCTAGTACAGCAATTTTGCTCGAAAACCACTGAAAAACTGCTTCAAAAACTACCAGTTTTCGAATGTATAGTACCAGAAGAGCATACCACGGAAGAAGTAGCACCTAGTACAGCAATTTGGCTCGAAAACCACCGAAAAACTGCTTCAAAAACTACCAGTTTTCGAATGTATAATACCAGGAGAGCATACCACGGAAGAAATAGCTGCTCGTACAGCAATTTTGCTCGAAAACCACCGAAAAACTGCTTCAAAAACAACCAGTTTTCGAGTGTTCAGTACCAGGAGAGCATACCACGGAAGAAGTAGCACCTAGTACAGCAATTTTGCTCGAAAACCACTGAAAAACTGCTTCAAAAACTACCAGTTTCCGAATGAATAGTACCAGAAGAGCATACCACGGAAGAGGTAGCACCTAGTACAACAATTTTGCTCGAAAACCACCGAAAAACTGCTTCAAAAACTACCAGTTTTCGAGTGTTCAGTACCAAAAGAGCATACCACGGAAGAGGTAGCACCTAGTACAGCAATTTTGCTCGAAAACCACCGAAAAACTGCTTCAAAAACAACCAGTTTTCGAGTGTTCAGTACCAGGAGAGCATACCACGGAAGAAGTAGCACCTAGTACAGCAATTTTGCTCGAAAACCACCGAAAAACTGCTTCAAAAACTACCAGTTTTGGAATGTATAGTACCAGAAGAGCATACCACGGAAGAAGTAGCACCTAGTACAGCAATTTGGCTCGAAAACCACCGAAAAACTGCTTCAAAAAATACCAGTTTTCGAATGTATAATACCAGGAGAGCATACCACGGAAGAAATAGCTGCTCGTACAGCAATTTTGCTCGAAAACCACCGAAAAACTGCGTCGAAAACTACCAGTTTTCGAGTGTTCAGTACCAGGAGAGCATACCACGGAAGAAGTAGCACCAAGTACAACAATTTTGCTCGAAAACCACCGAAAAACTGCTTCAAAAACTACCAGTTTTCGAATGTATAGTACCAGGAGAGCATACCACGGAAGAGGTAGCACCTAGTACAACAATTTTGCTCGAAAACCACCGAAAAACTGCTTCAAAAACTACCAGTTTTCGAGTGTTCAGTACCAAAAGAGCATACCACGGAAGAGGTAGCACCTAGTACAGCAATTTTGCTCGATAACCACCGAAAATCTGCTTCAAAAACTACCAGTTTTCGAATGTATAATACCAGAAGAGCATACCACGGAAGAGGTAGCACCTAGTACAACAATTTTGCTCGAAAACCACCGAAAATCTGCTTCAAAAACTACCAGTTTTCGAATGTATAGTACCAGAAGAGCATACCACGGAAGAGGTAGCACCTAGTACAGCAATTTTGCTCGAAAACCACCGAAAAACTGCTTCAAAAACAACCAGTTTTCGAGTGTTCAGTACCAGGAGAGCATACCACGGAAGAAGTAGCACCTAGTACAGCAATTTTGCTCGAAAACCACCGAAAAACTGCTTCAAAAACTACCAGTTTCCGAATGAATAGTACCAGAAGAGCATACCACGGAAGAAGTAGCACCTAGTACAACAATTTGGCTCGAAAACCACCGAAAAACTGCTTCAAAAACTACCAGTTTTCGAATGTATAGTATCAGGAGAGCATACCACGGAAGAAGTAGCACCTAGTACAAAAATTTCGCTCGAAAACCACCGAAAAACTGCTTCAAAAACTACCAGTTTCCGAGTGTTCAGTACCAGGAGAGCATACCACGGAAGAAGTAGCAAATAGTACAGCAATTTTGCTCGAAAACCACCGAAAAACTGCTTCAAAAACTACCAGTTTTTGAGTGTTCAGTACCAGGAGAGCATACCACGGAAGAAGTAGCACCTAGTAAAACAATTTTGCTCGAAAACCACCGAAAAACTGCTTCAAAAACTACCAGTTTTCGAATGTATAGTACCAGGAGAGCATACCACGGAAGAGGTAGCACCTAGTACAGCAATTTGGCTCGAAAACCACCGAAAAACTGCTTCAAAAACTACCAGTTTTTGAGTGTTCAGTACCAGAAGAGCATACCACGGAAGAAGTAGTACCTAGTACAGCAATTTTGCTCGAAAACCACCGAAAAACTGCTTCAAAAACTACCAGTTTTCGAATGTATAGTACCAGAAGAGCATACCACGGAAGAAGTAGCACCTAGTAAAACAATTTTGCTCGAAAACCACCGAAAAACTGCTTCAAAAACTACCAGTTTTCGAATGTATAGTACCAGAAGAGCATACCACGGAAGAAGTAGCACCTAGTACAACAATTTTGCTCGAAAACCACCGAAAAACTGCTTCAAAAACTACCAGTTTTTGAATGTATAGTACCAGAAGAGCATACCACGGAAGAAGTAGCATCTAGTACAACAATTTTGCTCGAAAACCACCGAAAAACTGCTTCAAAAACTACCAGTTTTCGAGTGTTCAGTACCAGGAGAGCATACCACGGAAGAAGTAGCACCTAGTACAGCAATTTTGCTCGAAACCCACCGTTAATCTGCTTCAAAAACTACCAGTTTTAGAATGTATAGTACCAGGAGAGCATACCACGGAATAAGTAGCACCTAGTACAACAATTTCGCTCGAAAACCACCGAAAAACTGCTTCAAAAACTACCAGTTTTTGAATGTATAGTACCAGGAGAGCAAACCACGGAAGAGGTAGCACCTAGTACAACAATTTTGCTCGAAAACCACCGAAAAACTGCTTCAAAAACTACCAGTTTTCGAGTGTTCAGTACCAAAAGAGCATACCACGGAAGAAGTAGCACCTAGTACAGCAATTTTGCTCGAAAACCACCGAAAATCTGCTTCAAAAACTACCAGTTTTCGAATGTATAATACCAGAAGAGCATACCACGGAAGAGGTAGCACCTAGTACAACAATTTTGCTCGAAAACCACCGAAAATCTGCTTCAAAAACTACCAGTTTTCGAATGTATAGTACCAGAAGAGCATACCACGGAAGAGGTAGCACCTAGTACAGCAATTTTGCTCGAAAACCACCGAAAAACTGCTTCAAAAACTACCAGTTTTCGAATGTATAGTACCAGAAGAGCATACCACGGAAGAACTAGCACCTTGTAAAGCAATTTTGTTCGAAAACCACCGAAAAACTGCTTCAAAAACTACCAGTTTTTGAGTGTTCAGTACCAGGAGAGCATACCACGGAAGAAGTCGCACCTAGTAAAACAATTTTGCTCGAAAACCACAGAAAAACTGCTTCAAAAACTACCAGTTTTCGAATGTATAGTACCAGGAGAGCATACCACGGAAGAAGTAGCACCTAGTACAGCAATTTTGCTCGAAAACCACCGAAAAACTGCTTCAAAAACTACCAGTTTTCGAATGTATAATACCAGAAGAGCATACCACGGAAGAGGTAGCACCTAGTACAACAATTTTGCTCGAAAACCACCGAAAATCTGCTTCAAAAACTACCAGTTTTCGAATGTATAGTACCAGAAGAGCATACCACGGAAGAAGTAGCACCTAGTACAGCAATTTTGCTCGAAAACCACAGAAAAACTGCTTCAAAAACTACCAGTTTTCGAATGTATAGTACCAGGAGAGCATACCACGGAAGAAGTAGCACCTAGTACAGCAATTTTGCTCGAAAACCACCGAAAAACTGCTTCAAAAACTACCAGTTTTCGAGTGTTCAGTACCAAAAGAGCATACCACGGAAGAAGTAGCACCTAGTACAGCAATTTTGCTCGAAAACCACCGAAAATCTGCTTCAAAAACTACCAGTTTTCGAATGTATAATACCAGAAGAGCATACCACGGAAGAGGTAGCACCTAGTACAACAATTTTGCTCGAAAACCACCGAAAATCTGCTTCAAAAACTACCAGTTTTCGAATGTATAGTACCAGAAGAGCATACCACGGAAGAGGTAGCACCTAGTACAGCAATTTTGCTCGAAAACCACCGAAAAACTGCTTCAAAAACTACCAGTTTTCGAATGTATAGTACCAGAAGAGCATACCACGGAAGAACTAGCACCTTGTACAGCAATTTGGCTCGAAAACCACCGAAAAACTGCTTCAAAAACTACCAGTTTTTGAGTGTTCAGTACTAGGAGAGCATACCACGGAAGAGGTAGCACCTAGTACAGCAATTTTGCTCGAAAACCACCGAAAAACTGCTTCAAAAACTACCAGTTTTAGAATGTATAGTACCAGGAGAGCATACCACGGAAGAAGTAGCACCTAGTACAGCAATTTTGCTCGAAAACCACCGAAAAACTGCTTCAAAAACTACCAGTTTTTGAATGTATAGTACCAGAAAAGCATACCACGGAAGAGGTAGCACCTAGTACAGCAATTTTGCTCGAAAACCACCGAAAAACTACTTCAAAAACTACCAGTTTTCGAATGTATAGTACCAGGAGAGCATACCACGGAAGAAGTAGCACCTAGAACAGCAATTTTGCTCGAAAACCACCGAAAAACTGCGTCAAAAACTACCAGTTTTCGAGTGTTCAGTACCAGGAGAGCATACCACGGAAGAAGTAGCACCAAGTACAACAATTTTGCTCGAAAACCACCGAAAAACTGCTTCAAAAACTACCAGTTTTCGAATGTATAGTACCAGGAGAGCATACCACGGAAGAGGTAGCACCTAGTACAACAATTTTGCTCGAAAACCACCGAAAAACTGCTTCAAAAACTACCAGTTTTCGAGTGTTCAGTACCAAAAGAGCATACCACGGAAGAGGTAGCACCTAGTACAGCAATTTTGCTCGAAAACCACCGAAAATCTGCTTCAAAAACTACCAGTTTTCGAATGTATAATACCAGAAGAGCATACCACGGAAGAGGTAGCACCTAGTACAACAATTTTGCTCGAAAACCACCGAAAATCTGCTTCAAAAACTACCAGTTTTCGAATGTATAGTACCAGAAGAGCATACCACGGAAGAGGTAGCACCTAGTACAGCAATTTTGCTCGAAAACCACCGAAAAACTGCTTCAAAAACTACCAGTTTTCGAATGTATAGTACCAGAAGAGCATACCACGGAAGAAGTAGCACCTAGTACAGCAATTTGGCTCGAAAACCACCGAAAAACTGCTTCAAAAACTACCAGTTTTCGAATGTATAATACCAGGAGAGCATACCACGGAAGAAATAGCTGCTCGTACAGCAATTTTGCTCGAAAACCACCGAAAAACTGCTTCAAAAACAACCAGTTTTCGAGTGTTCAGTACCAGGAGAGCATACCACGGAAGAAGTAGCACCTAGTACAGCAATTTTGCTCGAAAACCACTGAAAAACTGCTTCAAAAACTACCAGTTTCCGAATGAATAGTACCAGAAGAGCATACCACGGAAGAAGTAGCACCTAGTACAACAATTTGGCTCGAAAACCACCGAAAAACTGCTTCAAAAACTACCAGTTTTCGAATGTATAGCATCAGGAGAGCATACCACGGAAGAAGTAGCACCTAGTACAACAATTTCGCTCGAAAACCACCGAAAAACTGCTTCAAAAACTACCAGTTTCCGAGTGTTCAGTACCAGGAGAGCATACCACGGAAGAAGTAGCAAATAGTACAGCAATTTGGCTCGAAAACCACCGAAAAACTGCTTCAAAAACTAACAGTTTTCGAGTGTTCAGTACCAGAAGAGCATAACACGGAAGAAGTAGCACCTAGTACAGCAATTTTGCTCGAAAACCACCGAAAATCTGCTTCAAAAACTACCAGTTTTAGAATGTATAGTACCAGAAGAGCATACCACGGAAAAAGTAGCACCTAGTTCAGCAATTTTGCTCGAAAACCACCAAAAAACTGCTTCAAAAACTACCAGTTTTCGAGTGTTCAGTACCAGAAGAGCATACCACGGAAGAAGTATTACTTGGTGCAACAATTTTGTTCGAAAACCACCGAAAATCTGCTTCAAAAACTACCAGTTTTCGAATGTATAGTATCAGGAGAGCATACCACGGAAGAAGTAGCACCTAGTACAACAATTTTGCTCGAAAACCACCGAAAAACTGCTTCAAAAACTACCAGTTTCCGAGTGTTCAGTACCAGAAGAGCATACCACGGAAGAAGTAGCACCTAGTAAAACATTTTGGCTCGAAAACCACCGAAAAACTGCTTCAAAAACTACCAGTTTTCGAATGTATAGTATCAGAAGAGCATACCACGGAAGAGGTAGCACCTAGTACAACAATTTCGCTCGAAAACCACCGAAAAACTGCTTCAAAAACTACCAGTTTCCGAGTGTTCAGTACCAGGAGAGCATACCACGGAAGAAGTAGCACCTAGTACAGCAATTTTGCTCGAAAACCACCGAAAAACTGCTTCAAAAACTACCAGTTTTGGGATGAATAGTACCAGAAGAGCATACCACGGTAGAAGTAGCACCTACTACAGCAATTTGGCTCGAAAACCACCGAAAAACTGCTTCAAAAACTACCAGTTTTCGAATGTATAGTACCAGAAGAGCATACCACGGAAGAAGTAGCACCTAGTACAGCAATTTTGCTCGAAAACCACCAAAAAACTGCTTCAAAAACTACCAGTTTTCGAGTGTTCAGTATCAGGAGAGCATACCACAGAAGAGGTAGCACCTAGTACAACAATTTTGCTCGAAAACCACCGAAAAACTGCTTCAAAAACTACCAGTTTTCGAATGAATAGTACTAGGAGAGCATACCACGGAAGAGGTAGCACCTAGTACAGCAATTTTGCTCGAAAACCACCGAAAAACTGCTTCAAAAACTACCAGTTTTCGAATGTATAGTACCAGGAGAGCATACCACGGAAGAAGTAGCACCTAGTACAACAATTTCGCTCGAAAACCACCAAAAAACTGCTTGAAAAACTACCAGTTTTCGAATGTATAGTACCAGGAGAGCATACCACGGAAGAGGTAGCACCTAGTACAGCAATTTTGCTCGAAAACCACCGAAAAACTGCTTCAAAAACTTCCAGTTTTCGAATGTATAGTACCAGGAGAGCATACCACGGAAGAAGTAGCACCTAGTACAGCAATTTTGCTCGAAAACCACCGAAAAACTGCTTCAAAAACTACCAGTTTTCGAATGTATAGTACCAGAAAAGCATACCACGGAAGAGGTAGCACCTAGTACAGCAATTTTGCTCGAAAACCACCGAAAAACTGCTTCAAAAACTACCAGTTTTCGAATGTATAGTACCAGGAGAGCATACCACGGAAGAAGTAGCACCTAGTACAGCAATTTTGCTCGAAAACCACTGTTGCGAG
>NW_026453618.1:0-63699 GCF_943734755.1 Anopheles moucheti | reverse complement strand
AGTACAACAATTTTGCTCGAAAACCACCGTTAATCTGCTTCAAAAACTACCAGTTTTAGAATGTATAGTACCAGGAGAGCATACCACGGAATAAGTAGCACCTAGTACAACAGTTTCGCTCGAAAACCACCGAAAAACTGCTTCAAAAACTACCAGTTTTCGAGTGTTCAGTACCAAAAGAGCATACCACGGAAGAAGTAGCACCTAGTACAGCAATTTTGCTCGAAAACCACCGTTAATCTGCTTCAAAAACTACTAGTTTTTGAATGTATAGTACCAGGAGAGCATACCACGGAAGAGGTAGCACCTAGTACAACAATTTTGCTCGAAAACCACCGAAAAACTGCTTCAAAAACTACCAGTTTTCGAGTGTTCAGTACCAAAAGAGCATACCACGGAAGAAGTAGCACCTAGTACAGCAATTTTGCTCGAAAACCACCGAAAAACTGCTTCAAAAACTACCAGTTTTCGAATGTATAGTACCAGAAAAGCATACCACGGAAGAGGTAGCACCTAGTACAGCAATTTTGCTCGAAAACCACCGAAAAACTGCTTCAAAAACTACCAGTTTTCGAATGTATAGTACCAGGAGAGCATACCACGGAAGAGGTAGCACCTAGTACAGCAATTTGGCTCGAAAACCACCGAAAAACTGCTTCAAAAACTACCAGTTTTTGAGTGTTCAGTACCAGGAGAGCATACCACGGAAGAAGTAGCACCTAGTAAAACAATTTTGCTCGAAAACCACCGAAAAACTGCTTCAAAAACTACCAGTTTTCGAATGTATAGTACCAGAAGAGCATACCACGGAAGAAGTAGCACCTAGTAAAACAATTTTGCTCGAAAACCACCGAAAAACTGCTTCAAAAACTACCAGTTTTCGAATGTATAGTACCAGAAGAGCATACCACGGAAGAAGTAGCACCTAGTACAACAATTTTGCTCGAAAACCACCGAAAAACTGCTTCAAAAACTACCAGTTTTTGAATGTATAGTACCAGAAGAGCATACCACGGAAGAAGTAGCACCTAGTACAACAAGTTTGCTCGAAAACCACCGAAAAACTGCTTCAAAAACTACCAGTTTTCGAGTGTTCAGTACCAGGAGAGCATACCACGGAAGAAGTAGCACCTAGTACAACAATTTTGCTCGAAAACCACCGAAAAACTGCTTCAAAAACTACCAGTTTTAGAATGTATAGTTCCAGGAGAGCATACCACGGAAGAAGTAGCACCTAGTACAGCAATTTTGCTCGAAAACCCACCGAAAAAACTGCTTCAAAAACTACCAGTTTTCGAATGTATAGTACCAGGAGAGCATATCACGAAAGACATAGCACCTAGTACAACAATTTTGCTCGAAAACCACCGAAAAACTACTTCAAAAACTACCAGTTTTTGAATGTATAGTACCAGGAGAGCATACCACGGAAGAAGTAGCACCTAGTACAACAAGTTTGCTCGAAAACCCCCGAAAAACTGCTTCAAAAACTACCAGTTTTAGAATGTATAGTACCAGGAGAGCATACCACGGAATAAGTAGCACCTAGTACAACAATTTCGTTCGAAAACCACCGAAAAACTGCTTCAAAAACTACCAGTTTTTGAATGTATAGTACCAGAAGAGCATACCACGGAAGAAGTAGCACCTAGTACAACAATTTTGCTCGAAAACCACCGAAAAACTGCTTCAAAAACTACCAGTTTTCGAATGTTCAGTACCAAAAGAGCATACCACGGAAGAAGTAGCACCTAGTACAGCAATTTTGCTCGAAAACCACCGAAAATCTGCTTCAAAAACTACCAGTTTTCGAATGTATAATACCAGAAGAGCATACCACGGAAGAGGTAGCACCTAGTACAACAATTTTGCTCGAAAACCACCGAAAATCTGCTTCAAAAACTACCAGTTTTCGAATGTATAGTACCAGAAGAGCATACCACGGAAGAAGTAGCACCTAGTACAACAATTTTGCTCGAAAACCACCGAAAAACTGCTTCAAAAACTACCAGTTTTCGAATGAATAGTACTAGGAGAGCATACCACGGAAGAGGTAGCACCTAGTACAGCAATTTTGCTCGAAAACCACCGAAAAACTGCTTCAAAAACTACCAGTTTTCGAATGTATAGTACCAGGAGAGCATACCACGGAAGAAGTAGCACCTAGTACAGCAATTTTGATCGAAAACCACCGAAAAACTGCTTCAAAAACTACCAGTTTTCGAATGTATAGTACCAGAAAAGCATAACACGGAAGAGGTAGCACCTAGTACAGCAATTTTGCTCGAAAGCCACCGTAAAACTACTTCAAAAACTACCAGTTTTCGAATGTATAGTACCAGGAGAGCATACCACGGAAGAAGTAGCACCTAGTACAGCAATTTTGCTCGAAAACCACCGAAAAACTGCGTCAAAAACTACCAGTTTTCGAGTGTTCAGTACCAGGAGAGCATACCAGGGAAGAGGTAGCACCAAGTACAACAATTTTGCTCGAAAACCACCGAAAAACTGCTTCAAAAACTACCAGTTTTCGAATGTATAGTACCAGGAGAGCATACCACGGAAGAGGTAGCACCTAGTACAGCAATTTTGCTCGAAAACCACCGAAAAACTGCTTCAAAAACTACCAGTTTTCGAGTGTTCAGTACCAAAAGAGCATACCACGGAAGAGGTAGCACCTAGTACAGCAATTTTGCTCGAAAACCCCCGAAAATCTGCTTCAAAAACTACCAGTTTTCGAATGTATAATACCAGAAGAGCATACCACGGAAGAGGTAGCACCTAGTACAACAATTTTGCTCGAAAACTACCGACAATCTGCTTCAAAAACTACCAGTTTTCGAATGTATAGTACCAGAAGAGCATACCACGGAAGAGGTAGCACCTAGTACAGCAATTTTGCTCGAAAACCACCGAAAAACTGCTTCAAAAACTACCAGTTTTCGAATGTATAGTACCAGAAGAGCATACCACGGAAGAAGTAGCACCTAGTACAGCAATTTGGCTCGAAAACCACCGAAAAAACTGCTTCAAAAACTACCAGTTTTCGAATGTATAATACCAGGAGAGCATACCACGGAAGAAATAGCTGCTCGTACAGCAATTTTGCTCGAAAACCACCGAAAAACTGCTTCAAAAACAACCAGTTTTCGAGTGTTCAGTACCAGGAGAGCATACCACGGAAGAAGTAGCACCTAGTACAGCAATTTTGCTCGAAAACCACCGAAAAACTGCTTCAAAAACTACCAGTTTTCGAATGAATAGTACAAGAAAAGCATACCACGGAATACGTAGCACCTAGTAAAACAATTTGGCTCGAAAACCACCGAAAAACTGCTTCAAAAAACTACCAGTTTTCGAATGTATAGTATCAGGAGAGCATACCACGGAAGAAGTAGCACCTAAGTACAACAATTTTGCTCGAAAACCACCGAAAAACTGCTTCAAAAACTACCAGTTTCCGAGTGTTCAGTACCAGGAGAGCATACCACGGAAGAGGTAGCACCTAGTACAGCAATTTTGCTCGAAAACCACCGAAAAACTGCTTCAAAAACTACCAGTTTTCGAGTGTTCAGTACCAAGAAGAGCATACCACGGAAGAAGTAGCACCTAGTACAACCACGGAAGAAGTAGCACCTAGTACAGCAATTTTGCTCGAAAACCACCGAAAAACTGCTTCAAAAACTACCAGTTTTAGAATGTATAGTACCAGAAGAGCATACCACGGAAAAAGTAGCACCTAGTACAGCAATTTTGCTCGAAAACCACCAAAAAACTGCTTCAAAAACAACCAGTTTTCGAGTGTTCAGTACCAGAAGAGCATACCACGGAAGAAGTAGCACCTAGTACAGCAATTTTGCTCGAAAACCACCGAAAAACTGCTTCAAAAACTACCAGTTTTCGAATGTATAATACCAGGAGAGCATACCACGGAAGAAATAGCTGCTCGTACAGCAATTTTGCTCGAAAACCACCGAAAAACTGCTTCAAAAACAACCAGTTTTCGAGTGTTCAGTACCAGGAGAGCATACCACGGAAGAAGTAGCACCTAGTACAGCAATTTTGCTCGAAAACCACCGAAAAACTGCTTCAAAAACTACCAGTTTTCGAATGAATAGTACCAGAAAAGCATACCACGGAATACGTAGCACCTAGTAAAACAATTTGGCTCGAAAACCACCGAAAAACTGCTTCAAAAACTACCAGTTTTCGAATGTATAGTATCAGGAGAGCATACCACGGAAGAAGTAGCACCTAGTACAACAATTTTGCTCGAAAACCACCGAAAAACTGCTTCAAAAACTACCAGTTTCCGAGTGTTCAGTACCAGGAGAGCATACCACGGAAGAGGTAGCACCTAGTACAGCAATTTTGCTCGAAAACCACCGAAAAACTGCTTCAAAAACTACCAGTTTTCGAGTGTTCAGTACCAGAAGAGCATACCACGGAAGAAGTAGCACCTAGTACAGCAATTTTGCTCGAAAACCACCGAAAAACTGCTTCAAAAACTACCAGTTTTAGAATGTATAGTACCAGAAGAGCATACCACGGAAGAAGTAGCACCTAGTACAGCAATTTTGCTCGAAAACCACCGAAAATCTGCTTCAAAAACTACCAGTTTTCGAATGTATAATACCAGAAGAGCATACCACGGAAGAGGTAGCACCTAGTACAACAATTTTGCTCGAAAACCACCGAAAATCTGCTTCAAAAACTACCAGTTTTCGAATGTATAGTACCAGAAGAGCATACCACGGAAGAAGTAGCACCTAATACAACAATTTTTCTCGAAAACCACCGAAAAACTGCTTCAAAAACTACCAGTTTTCGAATGAATAGTACTAGGAGAGCATACCACGGAAGAGGTAGCACCTAGTACAGCAATTTTGCTCGAAAACCACCGAAAAACTGCTTCAAAAACTACCAGTTTTCGAATGTATAGTACCAGGAGAGCATACCACGGAAGAAGTAGCACCTAGTACAGCAATTTTGCTCGAAAACCACCGAAAAACTGCTTCAAAAACTACCAGTTTTCGAATGTATAATACCAGAAGAGCATACCACGGAAGAGGTAGCACCTAGTACAACAATTTTGCTCGAAAACCACCGAAACACTGCTTCAAAAACTACCAGTTTTCGAATGTATAGTACCAGAAGAGCATACCACGGAAGAGGTAGCACCTAGTACAGCAATTTTGCTCGAAAACCACAGAAAAACTGCTTCAAAAACTACCAGTTTTCGAATGTATAGTACCAGGAGAGCATACCACGGAAGAAGTAGCACCTAGTACAGCAATTTTGCTCGAAAACCACCGAAAAACTGCTTCAAAAACTACCAGTTTTCGAGTGTTCAGTACCAAAAGAGCATACCACGGAAGAAGTAGCACCTAGTACAGCAATTTTGCTCGAAAACCACCGAAAATCTGCTTCAAAAACTACCAGTTTTCGAATGTATAATACCAGAAGAGCATACCACGGAAGAGGTAGCACCTAGTACAACAATTTTGCTCGAAAACCACTGAAAATCTGCTTCAAAAACTACCAGTTTTCGAATGTATAGTACCAGAAGAGCATACCACGGAAGAGGTAGCACCTAGTACAGCAATTTTGCTCGAAAACCACCGAAAAACTGCTTCAAAAACTACCAGTTTTCGAATGTATAGTACCAGAAGAGCATACCACGGAAGAACTAGCACCTTGTACAGCAATTTGGCTCGAAAACCACCGAAAAACTGCTTCAAAAACTACCAGTTTTTGAGTGTTCAGTACTAGGAGAGCATACCACGGAAGAGGTAGCACCTAGTACAGCAATTTTGCTCGAAAACCACCGAAAAACTGCTTCAAAAACTACCAGTTTTAGAATGTATAGTACCAGGAGAGCATACCACGGAAGAAGTAGCACCTAGTACAGCAATTTTGCTCGAAAACCACCGAAAAACTGCTTCAAAAACTACCAGTTTTCGAGTGTTCAGTACCAAAAGAGCATACCACGGAAGAGGTAGCACCTAGTACAGCAATTTTGCTCGAAAACCACCGAAAATCTGCTTCAAAAACTACCAGTTTTCGAATGTATAATACCAGAAGAGCATACCACGGAAGAGGTCGCACCTAGTACAACAATTTTGCTCGAAAACCACCGAAAATCTGCTTCAAAAACTACCAGTTTTCGAATGTATAGTACCAGAAGAGCATACCACGGAAGAGGTAGCACCTAGTACAGCAATTTTGCTCGAAAACCACCGAAAAACTGCTTCAAAAACTACCAGTTTTCGAATGTATAGTACCAGAAGAGCATACCACGGAAGAAGTAGCACCTAGTACAGCAATTTGGCTCGAAAACCACCGTAAAACTGCTTCAAAAACTACCAGTTTTCGAATGTATAGTACCAGGAGAGCATACCACGGAAGAAATAGCTGCTCGTACAGCAATTTTGCTCGAAAACCACCGAAAAACTGCTTCAAAAACAACCAGTTTTCGAGTGTTCAGTACCAGGAGAGCATACCACGGAAGAAGTAGCACCTAGTACAGCAAGTTTGCTCGAAAACCACTGAAAAACTGCTTCAAAAACTACCAGTTTCCGAATGAATAGTACCAGAAGAGCATACCACGGAAGAAGTAGCACCTAGTACAACAATTTGGCTCGAAAACCACCGAAAAACTGCTTCAAAAACTACCAGTTTTCGAATGTATAGTATCAGGAGAGCATACCACGGAAGAAGTAGCACCTAGTACAACAATTTCGCTCGAAAACCACCGAAAAACTGCTTCAAAAACTACCAGTTTCCGAGTGTTCAGTACCAGGAGAGCATACCACGGAAGAAGTAGCAAATAGTACAGCAATTTTGCTCGAAAACCACCGAAAAACTGCTTCAAAAACTAACAGTTTTCGAGTGTTCAGTACCAGAAGAGCATACCACGGAAGAAGTAGCACCTAGTACAGCAATTTTGCTCGAAAACCACCGAAAAACTGCTTCAAAAACTACCAGTTTTAGAATGTATAGTACCAGAAGAGCATACCACGGAAAAAGTAGCACCTAGTTCAGCAATTTTGCTCGAAAACCACCAAAAAACTGCTTCAAAAACTACCAGTTTTCGAGTGTTCAGTACCAGAAGAGCATACCACGGAAGAAGTATTACTTGGTGCAACAATTTTGTTCGAAAACCACCGAAAATCTGCTTCAAAAACTACCAGTTTTCGAATGTATAGTATCAGGAGAGCATACCACGGAAGAAGTAGCACCTAGTACAACAATTTTGCTCGAAAACCACCGAAAAACTGCTTCAAAAACTACCAGTTTCCGAGTGTTCAGTACCAGAAGAGCATACCACGGAAGAAGTAGCACCTAGTAAAACAATTTGGCTCGAAAACCACCGAAAAACTGCTTCAAAAACTACCAGTTTTCGAATGTATAGTATCAGAAGAGCATACCACGGAAGAAGTAGCACCTAGTACAACAATTTCGCTCGAAAACCACCGAAAAACTGCTTCAAAAACTACCAGTTTCCGAGTGTTCAGTACCAGGAGAGCATACCACGGAAGAAGTAGCACCTAATACAGCAATTTTGCTCGAAAACCACCGAAAAACTGCTTCAAAAACTACCAGTTTTGGGATGAATAGTACCAGAAGAGCATACCACGGTAGAAGTAGCACCTACTACAGCAATTTGGCTCGAAAACCACCGAAAAACTGCTTCAAAAACTACCAGTTTTCGAATGTATAGTACCAGAAGAGCATACCACGGAAGAAGTAGCACCTAGTACAGCAATTTTGCTCGAAAACCACCAAAAAACTGCTTCAAAAACTACCAGTTTTCAAGTGTTCAGTATCAGGAGAGCATACCACAGAAGAGGTAGCACCTAGTACAACAATTTGGCTCGAAAACCACCGAAAAACTGCTTCAAAAACTACCAGTTTTCGAATGAATAGTACTAGGAGAGCATACCACGGAAGAAGTAGCACCTAGTACAGCAATTTGGCTCGAAAACCACCGAAAAACTGCTTCAAAAACTACCAGTTTTCGAATGTATAATACCAGGAGAGCATACCACGGAAGAAATAGCTGCTCGTACAGCAATTTTGCTCGAAAACCACCGAAAAACTGCTTCAAAAACAACCAGTTTTCGAGTGTTCAGTACCAGGAGAGCATACCACGGAAGAAGTAGCACCTAGTACAGCAATTTTGCTCGAAAACCACTGAAAAACTGCTTCAAAAACTACCAGTTTTCGAATGTATAGTACCAGAAGAGCATACCACGGAAGAAGTAGCACCTAGTACAGCAATTTGGCTCGAAAACCACCGAAAAACTGCTTCAAAAACTACCAGTTTTCGAATGTATAATACCAGGAGAGCATACCACGGAAGAAATAGCTGCTCGTACAGCAATTTTGCTCGAAAACCACCGAAAAACTGCTTCAAAAACAACCAGTTTTCGAGTGTTCAGTACCAGGAGAGCATACCACGGAAGAAGTAGCACCTAGTACAGCAATTTTGCTCGAAAACCACTGAAAAACTGCTTCAAAAACTACCAGTTTCCGAATGAATAGTACCAGAAGAGCATACCACGGAAGATGGTAGCACCTAGTACAACAATTTTGCTCGAAAACCACCGAAAAACTGCTTCAAAAACTACCAGTTTTCGAGTGTTCAGTACCAAAAGAGCATACCACGGAAGAGGTAGCACCTAGTACAGCAATTTTGCTCGAAAACCACCGAAAAACTGCTTCAAAAACAACCAGTTTTCGAGTGTTCAGTACCAGAAGAGCATACCACGGAAGAAGTAGCACCTAGTACAGCAATTTTGCTCGAAAACCACTGAAAAACTGCTTCAAAAACTACCAGTTTTCGAATGTATAGTACCAGGAGAGCATACCACGGAAGAAGTAGCACCTAGTACAGCAATTTGGCTCGAAAACCACCGAAAAACTGCTTCAAAAACTACCAGTTTTCGAATGTATAATACCAGGAGAGCATACCACGGAAGAAATAGCTGCTCGTACAGCAATTTTGCTCGAAAACCACCGAAAAACTGCGTCAAAAACTACCAGTTTTCGAGTGTTCAGTACCAGGAGAGCATACCACGGAAGAAGTAGCACCAAGTACAACAATTTTGCTCGAAAACCACCGAAAAACTGCTTCAAAAACTACCAGTTTTCGAATGTATAGTACCAGGAGAGCATACCACGGAAGAGGTAGCACCTAGTACAACAATTTTGCTCGAAAACCACCGAAAAACTGCTTCAAAAACTACCAGTTTTCGAGTGTTCAGTACCAAAAGAGCATACCACGGAAGAGGGTAGCACCTAGTACAGCAATTTTGCTGGAAAACCACCGAAAAACTGCTTCAAAAACTACCAGTTTTCGAATGTATAATACCAGAAGAGCATACCACGGAAGAGGTAGCACCTAGTACAACAATTTTGCTCGAAAACCACCGAAAATCTGCTTCAAAAACTACCAGTTTTCGAATGTATAGTACCAGAAGAGCATACCACGGAAGAGGTAGCACCTAGTACAGCAATTTTGCTCGAAAACCACCGAAAAACTGCTTCAAAAACAACCAGTTTTCGAGTGTTCAGTACCAGGAGAGCATACCACGGAAGAAGTAGCACCTAGTACAGCAATTTTGCTCGAAAACCACTGAAAAACTGCTTCAAAAACTACCAGTTTCCGAATGAATAGTACCAGAAGAGCATACCACGGAAGAAGTAGCACCTAGTACAACAATTTGGCTCGAAAACCACCGAAAAACTGCTTCAAAAACTACCAGTTTTCGAATGTATAGTATCAGGAGAGCATACCACGGAAGAAGTAGCACCTAGTACAACAATTTCGCTCGAAAACCACCGAAAAACTGCTTCAAAAACTACCAGTTTCCGAGTGTTCAGTACCAGGAGAGCATACCACGGAAGAAGTAGCAAATAGTACAGCAATTTTGCTCGAAAACCACCGAAAAACTGCTTCAAAAACTACCAGTTTTTGAGTGTTCAGTACCAGGAGAGCATACCACGGAAGAAGTAGCACCTAGTAAAACAATTTTGCTCGAAAACCACCGAAAAACTGCTTCAAAAACTACCAGTTTTCGAATGTATAGTACCAGGAGAGCATACCACGGAAGAGGTAGCACCTAGTACAGCAATTTTGCTCGAAAACCACCGAAAAACTGCTTCAAAAACTACCAGTTTTTGAGTGTTCAGTACCAGGAGAGCATACCACGGAAGAAGTAGCACCTAGTACAGCAATTTTGCTCGAAAACCACCGAAAAACTGCTTCAAAAACTACCAGTTTTCGAATGTATAGTACCAGAAGAGCATACCACGGAAGAAGTAGCACCTAGTAAAACAATTTTGCTCGAAAACCACCGAAAAACTGCTTCAAAAACTACCAGTTTTCGAATGTATAGTACCAGAAGAGCATACCACGGAAGAAGTAGCACCTAGTACAACAATTTTGCTCGAAAACCACCGAAAAACTGCTTCAAAAACTACCAGTTTTTGAATGTATAGTACCAGAAGAGCATACCACGGAAGAAGTAGCACCTAGTACAACAATTTTGCTCGAAAACCACCGAAAAACTGCTTCAAAAACTACCAGTTTTCGAGTGTTCAGTACCAGGAGAGCATACCACGGAAGAAGTAGCACCTAGTACAGCAATTTTGCTCGAAACCCACCGTTAATCTGCTTCAAAAACTACCAGTTTTAGAATGTATAATACCAGGAGAGCATACCACGGAAGAAGTAGCACCTAGTACAACAATTTCGCTCGAAAACCACCGAAAAACTGCTTCAAAAACTACCAGTTTTTGAATGTATAGTACCAGGAGAGCAAACCACGGAAGAGGTAGCACCTAGTACAACAATTTTGCTCGAAAACCACCGAAAAACTGCTTCAAAAACTACCAGTTTTCGAGTGTTCAGTACCAAAAGAGCATACCACGGAAGAAGTAGCACCTAGTACAGCAATTTTGCTCGAAAACCACCGAAAATCTGCTTCAAAAACTACCAGTTTTCGAATGTATAATACCAGAAGAGCATACCACGGAAGAGGTAGCACCTAGTACAACAATTTTGCTCAAAAACCACCGAAAATCTGCTTCAAAAACTACCAGTTTTCGAATGTATAGTACCAGAAGAGCATACCACGGAAGAGGTAGCACCTAGTACAGCAATTTTGCTCGAAAACCACCGAAAAACTGCTTCAAAAACTACCAGTTTTCGAATGTATAGTACCAGAAGAGCATACCACGGAAGAACTAGCACCTTGTACAGCAATTTGGCTCGAAAACCACCGAAAAACTGCTTCAAAAACTACCAGTTTTTGAGTGTTCAGTACCAGGAGAGCATACCACGGAAGAAGTCGCACCTAGTAAAACAAGTTTGCTCGAAAACCACAGAAAAACTGCTTCAAAAACTACCAGTTTTCGAATGTAAAGTACCAGGAGAGCATACCACGGAAGAAGTAGCACCTAGTACAGCAATTTTGCTCGAAAACCACCGAAAAACTGCTTCAAAAACTACCAGTTTTCGAATGTATAATACCAGAAGAGCATACCACGGAAGAGGTAGCACCTAGTACAGCAATTTTGCTCGAAAACCACCGAAAATCTGCTTCAAAAACTACCAGTTTTCGAATGTATAGTACCAGAAGAGCATACCACGGAAGAAGTAGCACCTAGTACAGCAATTTTGCTCGAAAACCACCAAAAAACTGCTTCAAAAACTACCAGTTTTCGAATGTATAGTACCAGAAGAGCATACCACGGAAGAAGTAGCACCTAGTACAGCAATTTTGCTCGAAAACCACCGAAAAACTGCTTCAAAAACTACCAGTTTTCGAGTGTTCAGTACCAAAAGAGCATACCACGGAAGAGGTAGCACCTAGTACAGCAATTTTGCTCGAAAACCACCGAAAATCTGCTTCAAAAACTACCAGTTTTCGAATGTATAATACCAGAAGAGCATACCACGGAAGAAGTAGCACCTAGTACAACAATTTTGCTCGAAAACCACCGAAAATCTGCTTCAAAAACTACCAGTTTTCGAATGTATAGTACCAGAAGAGCATACCACGGAAGAGGTAGCACCTAGTACAGCAATTTTGCTCGAAAACCACCGAAAAACTGCTTCAAAAACTACCAGTTTTCGAATGTATAGTACCAGAAGAGCATACCACGGAAGAACTAGCACCTTGTACAGCAATTTGGCTCGAAAACCACCGAAAAACTGCTTCAAAAACTACCAGTTTTTGAATGTATAGTACCAGAAAAGCATACCACGGAAGAGGTAGCACCTAGTACAGCAATTTTGCTCGAAAGCCACCGTAAAACTACTTCAAAAACTACCAGTTTTCGAATGTATAGTACCAGGAGAGCATACCACGGAAGAAGTAGCACCTAGTACAGCAATTTTGCTCGAAAACCACCGAAAAACTGCTTCAAAAACTACCAGTTTTTGAATGTATAGTACCAGAAAAGCATACCACGGAAGAGGTAGCACCTAGTACAGCAATTTTGCTCGAAAGCCACCGTAAAACTACTTCAAAAACTACCAGTTTTCGAATGTATAGTACCAGAAGAGCATACCACGGAAGAACTAGCACCTTGTACAGCAATTTGGCTCGAAAACCACCGAAAAACTGCTTCAAAAACTACCAGTTTTTGAGTGTTCAGTACTAGGAGAGCATACCACGGAAGAGGTAGCACCTAGTACAGCAATTTTGCTCGAAAACCACCGAAAAACTGCTTCAAAAACTACCAGTTTTAGAATGTATAGTACCAGGAGAGCATACCACGGAAGAAGTAGCACCTAGTACAGCAATTTTGCTCGAAAACCACCGAAAAACTGCTTCAAAAACTACCAGTTTTTGAATGTATAGTACCAGAAAAGCATACCACGGAAGAGGTAGCACCTAGTACAGCAATTTTGCTCGAAAGCCACCGTAAAACTACTTCAAAAACTACCAGTTTTCGAATGTATAGTACCAGGAGAGCATACCACGGAAGAAGTAGCACCTAGAACAGCAATTTTGCTCGAAAACCACCGAAAAACTGCGTCAAAAACTACCAGTTTTCGAGTGTTCAGTACCAGGAGAGCATACCACGGAAGAAGTAGCACCAAGTACAGCAATTTTGCTCGAAAACCACCGAAAAACTGCTTCAAAAACTACCAGTTTTCGAATGTATAGTACCAGGAGAGCATACCACGGAAGAGGTAGCACCTAGTACAACAATTTTGCTCGAAAACCACCGAAAAACTGCTTCAAAAACTACCAGTTTTCGAGTGTTCAGTACCAAAAGAGCATACCACGGAAGAGGTAGCACCTAGTACAGCAATTTTGCTCGAAAACCACCGAAAATCTGCTTCAAAAACTACCAGTTTTCGAATGTATAATACCAGAAGAGCATACCACGGAAGAGGTAGCACCTAGTACAACAATTTTGCTCGAAAACCACCGAAAATCTGCTTCAAAAACTACCAGTTTTCGAATGTATAGTACCAGAAGAGCATACCACGGAAGAGGTAGCACCTAGTACAGCAATTTTGCTCGAAAACCACCGAAAAACTGCTTCAAAAACTACCAGTTTTCGAATGTATAGTACCAGAAGAGCATACCACGGAAGAAGTAGCACCTAGTACAGCAATTTGGCTCGAAAACCACCGAAAAACTGCTTCAAAAACTACCAGTTTTCGAATGTATAATACCAGGAGAGCATACCACGGAAGAAATAGCTGCTCGTACAGCAATTTTGCTCGAAAACCACCGAAAAACTGCTTCAAAAACAACCAGTTTTCGAGTGTTCAGTACCAGGAGAGCATACCACGGAAGAAGTAGCACCTAGTACAGCAATTTTGCTCGAAAACCACTGAAAAACTGCTTCAAAAACTACCAGTTTTGGGATGAATAGTACCAGAAGAGCATACCACGGTAGAAGTAGCACCTACTACAGCAATTTGGCTCGAAAACCACCGAAAAACTGCTTCAAAAACTACCAGTTTTCGAATGTATAGTACCAGAAGAGCATACCACGGAAGAAGTAGCACCTAGTACAGCAATTTTGCTCGAAAACCACCAAAAAACTGCTTCAAAAACTACCAGTTTTCGAGTGTTCAGTATCAGGAGAGCATACCACAGAAGAGGTAGCACCTAGTACAACAATTTGGCTCGAAAACCACCGAAAAACTGCTTCAAAAACTACCAGTTTTCGAATGAATAGTACTAGGAGAGCATACCACGGAAGAGGTAGCACCTAGTACAGCAATTTTGCTCGAAAACCACCGAAAAACTGCTTTTAAAACTACCAGTTTCCGAGTGTTCAGTACCAGAAGAGCATACCACGGAAGAAGTAGCACCTAGTAAAACAATTTGGCTCGAAAACCACCGAGAAACTGCTTCAAAAACTACCAGTTTTCGAATGTATAGTATCAGAAGAGCATACCACGGAAGAAGTAGCACCTAGTACAACAATTTCGCTCGAAAACCACCGAAAAACTGCTTCAAAAACTACCAGTTTCCGAGTGTTCAGTACCAGGAGAGCATACCACGGAAGAAGTAGCACCTAGTACAGCAATTTTGCTCGAAAACCACCGAAAAACTGCTTCAAAAACTACCAGTTTTCGAATGTATAGTACCAGAAAAGCATACCACGGAAGAGGTAGCACCTAGTACAGCAATTTTGCTCGAAAACCACCGAAAAACTGCTTCAAAAACTACCAGTTTTCGAATGTATAGTACCAGGAGAGCATACCACGGAAGAAGTAGCACCTAGTACAGCAATTTTGCTCGAAAACCACCGAAAAATTGCTTCAAAAACAACCAGCTTTTGAGTGTTCAGTACCAGGAGAGCATACCACGGAAGAAGTAGCACCTAGTACAGCAATTTGGCTCGACCGAAAACCACCGAAAAACTGCTTCAAAAACTACCAGTTTTTGAATGTATAGTACCAGGAGAGTGTGGCGAAGACGTGTAAACTCCTCTTCATACGTCTTACGCACACACACATCGTACGCACGCACCGCGCGTGTTACAACAGCACTAACAGTTGTAAGCACTAACTATTACGTTACGATTAATCGTTAGTGGTAGTTAGTGCTTACAACTGTTAGTGCTGTTGTAACACGCGCGGTGCGTGCGTACGATGTGTGTGTGCGTAAGACGTATGAAGAGGAGTTTACACGTCTTCGCCACAGTACTTCCCCCTTAGATTTTAATACCGATCAGGACGTAGAGTTATAATTCCTAATCGGTATTAAAATCTAAGGGGGAAGTACTGTGGCGAAGACGTGTAAACTCCTCTTCATACGTCTTACGCACACACACATCGTACGCACGCACCGCGCGTGTTACAACAGCACTAACAGTTGTAAGCACTAACTACCACTAACGATTAATCGTAACGTAATAAAATAAGTCAGTATGCAAGTGACCATTCAGCGAACAATAGCTATCCTTCGACTCTGATATTCCAATACCGAAAAGAGACAAAATAGTACCCCATAAGAGCATACCACGGAAGAAGTAGCACCTAGTACAGCAATTTTGCTCGAAAACCACCGAAAAACTGCTTCAAAAACTACCAGTTTTCGAATGTATAGTACCAGAAGAGCATACCACGGAAGAGGTAGCACCTAGTACAACAATTTTGCTCGAAAACCACCGAAAAACTGCTTCAAAAACTACCAGTTTTCGAATGAATAGTACTAGGAGAGCATACCACGGAAGAGGTAGCACCTAGTACAGCAATTTTGCTCGAAAACCACCGAAAAACTGCTTCAAAAACTACCAGTTTTAGAATGTTCAGTACCAGGAGAGCATACCACGGAAGAAGTAGCACCTAGTACAACAATTTCGCTCGAAAACCACCGAAAAACTGCTTCTAAAACTACCAGTTTTTGAATGTATAGTACCAGAAGAGCATACCACGGAAGAGGTAGCACCTAGTACAACAATTTTGCTCGAAAACCACCGAAAAACTGCTTCAAAAACTACCAGTTTTCGAGTGTTCAGTACCAAAAGAGCATACCACGGAAGAGGTAGCACCTAGTACAGCAATTTTGCTGGAAAACCACCGAAAAACTGCTTCAAAAACTACCAGTTTTCGAATGTATAATACCAGAAGAGCATACCATGGAAGAGGTAGCACCTAGTACAACAATTTTGCTCGAAAACCACCGAAAATCTGCTTCAAAAACTACCAGTTTTCGAATGTATAGTACCAGAAGAGCATACCACGGAAGAGGTAGCACCTAGTACAGCAATTTTGCTCGAAAACCACCGAAAAACTGCTTCAAAAACTTCCAGTTTTCGAATGTATAGTACCAGAAGAGCATACCACGGAAGAAGTAGCACCTAGTACAGCAATTTGGCTCGAAAACCACCGAAAAACTGCTTCAAAAACTACCAGTTTTTGAGTGTTCAGTACCAGGAGAGCATACCACGGAAAAAGTAGCACCTAGTACAACAATTTTGCTCGAAAACCACCGAAAAACTGCTTCAAAAACTACCAGTTTTTGAATGTATAGTACCAGGAGAGCATACCACGGAAGAAGTAGCACCTAGTACAGCAATTTGGCTCGAAAACCACCGAAAAACTGCTTCAAAAACTACCAGTTTTCGAATGTATAGTACCAGAAGAGCATTACCACGGAAGAAGTAGCACCTAGTACAACAATTTGGCTCGAAAAACACCGAAAAACTGCTTCAAAAACTACCATTTTTCGAATTTATAGTACCAGGAGAGCATACCACGGAAGAAGTAGCACCTAGTACAGCAATTTTGCTCGAAAACCACCGAAAAACTGCTTCAAAAACTACCAGTTTTCGAGTGTTCAGTACCAGGAGAGCATACCACGGAAGAGGTAGCACCTAGTACAGCAATGTTGCTCGAAAACACCGAAAAACTGCTTCAAAAACTACCAGTTTTCGAATGTATAGTACCAGAAGAGCATACCACGGAAGAAGTAGCACCTAGTACAGCAATTTGGCTCGAAAACCACCGAAAAACTGCTTCAAAAACTACCAGTTTTCGAATGTATAGTACCAGAAGAGCATTACCACGGAAGAAGTAGCACCTAGTACAACAATTTGGCTCGAAAAACACCGAAAAACTGCTTCAAAAACTACCAGTTTTGGAATATTAAGTACCAGAAGAGCATACCACGGAAGAAGTAGCACCTAGTACAGCAATTTTGCTCGAAAACCACCGAAAAACTGCTTCAAAAACTACCAGTTTTCGAGTGTTCAGTACCAAAAGAGCATACCACGGAAGAAGTAGCACCTAGTACAGCAATTTGGCTCGAAAACCACCGAAAAACTGCTTCAAAAACAACCAGTTTTCGAATGTATATTACCAGGAGAGCATACCACGGAAGAAGTAGCACCTAGTACAGCAATGTGGCTCGAAAACCACCGAAAATCTGCTTCAAAAACTACCAGTTTTCGAATGTATAATACCAGGAGAGCATACCACGGAAGAGGTAGCACCTAGTACAACAATTTCGCTCGAAAACCACCGAAAAACTGCTTCAAAAACTACCAGTTTTCGAGTGTTCAGTACCAAAAGAGCATACCACGGAAGAGGTAGCACCTAGTACAGCAATTTTGCTCGAAAACCACCGAAAAACTGCTTCAAAAACTACCAGTTTTTGAGTGTTCAGTACCAGAAGAGCATACCACGGAAGAAGTAGCACCTAGTACAACAATTTTGCTCGAAAACCACCGAAAAACTGCTTCAAAAACTACCAGGTTTCGAATGTATAGTACCAGAAGAGCATACCACGGAAGAGGTAGCACCTAGTACAGCAATTTTGCTCGAAAACCACCGAAAAACTGCTTCAAAAACTACCAGTTTTGGAATGTATAGTACCAGAACAGCATACCAAGGAATACGTAGCACCTAGTACAGCAATTTTTTCTCGTAAACCACCGAAAAACTGCTTTAAAAACTACCAGTTTTCGGGTGTTCAGTACCAAAAGAGCATACCACGGAAGAAGTAGCACCTAGTACAGCAACTTGGCTCGAAAACCACCGAAAAACTGCTTCAAAAACTACCAGTTTTCGAATGTATAGTACCAGAAGAGCATTACCACGGAAGAAGTAGCACCTAGTACAACAAGTTTGCTCGAAAACCACCGAAAATCTGCTTCAAAAACTACCAATTTTCGAATGAATAATACCAGAAGAGCATACCACGGAAGAAGTAGCACCTAGTACAGCAATTTTTTCTCGAAAACCACCGAAAATCTGCTTCAAAAACTACCAGTTTTCGAATATATAGTACCAGGAGAGCATACCACGGAATACGTAGCACCTAGTACAGCAATTTTGCTCGAAAACCACCGAAAAACTGCTTCAAAAACTACCAGTTTTGGAATATTTAGTACCAGAAGAGCATACCACGGAAGAAGTAGCACCTAGTACAGCAATTTTGCTCGAAAACCACCGAAAAACTGCTTCAAAAACTACCAGTTTTCGAATGTATAATATCAGAAGAGCATACCACGGAATAAGTAGCACCTAGTAGAGCAATTTTGCTCGAAAACCACCGAAAAACTGCATCAAAAACCACCAGTGTTCGAGTGTTCAGTACCAGAAGAGCATACCACGGAAGAGGTAGCACCTAGTACAGCAATTTTGCTCGAAAACCACCGAAAAACTGCTTCAAAAACTACCAGTTTTCGAATGTATAGTACCAGAAGAGCATACCACGGAAGAAGTAGCACCTAGTACAGCAATTTTGCTCGTAAACCACCGAAAAACTGCTTCAAAAATTACCAGTTTTGGAATATTAAGTACCAGAAGAGCATACCACGGAAGAGGTAGCACCTAGTACAGCAATTTTGCTCGAAAACCACCGAAAAACTGCTTCAAAAACTACCAGTTTTTGAATGTATAGTATCATAAGAGAATACCACGGAAGAAGTAGCACCTAGTAGAGCAATTTTGCTCGAAAACCACCGAAAAACTGCTTCAAAAACTACCAGTTTTCGAGTGTTCAGTACCAAAAGAGCATACCACGGAAGAAGTAGCACCTAGTACAACAATTTTGCTCGAAAATCACCGAAAAACTGCTTCAAAAACTACCAGTTTTCGAATGTATAGTACCAGAAGAGCATACCACGGAAGAAGTAGCACCTAGTACAGCAATTTTGCTCGAAAACCACCGAAAATCTGCTTCAAAAACTACCAGTTTTCGAATGTATAGTACCAGGAGAGCATACCACGGAATACGTAGCACCTAGTACAGCATTTTTGCTCAAAAACCACCGAAAAACTGCTTCAAAAACTACCAGTTTTCGAATGTATAGTACCAGGAGAGCATACCACAGAAGAGGTAGCACCTAGTACAGCAATTTGGCTCGAAAACCACCGAAAAACTGCTTCAAAAACTACCAGTTTTGGAATGTATAGTACCAGGAGAGCATACCACGGAAGAAGTAGCACCTAGTACAGCAATTTGGCTCGAAAACCACCGAAAACCTGCTTCAAAAACTACCAGTTTTCGAGTGTTCAGTACCAGAAGAGCATACCACGGCAGAGGTAGCACCTAGTACAGCAATTTGGCTCGAAAACCACCGAAAAACTGCTTCAAAAACTACCAGTTTTCGAATGTATAGTACAAAGAGAGCATACCACGGAAGAAGTAGCACCTAGTACAGCAATTTTGCTCGAAAACCACCGAAAAACTGCTTCAAAAACTACCAGTTTTGGAATATTTAGTACCAGAAGAGCATACCACGGAAGAGGTAGCACCTAGTACAGCAATTTTGCTCGAAAACCACCGAAAAACTGCTTCAAAAACTACCAGTTTACGAGTGTTCAGTACCAGAAGAGCATACCACGGAAGAAGTAGCACCTAGTACAGCAATTTTGCTCGAAAACCACCTAAAAACTGCTTCAAAAACTACCAGTTTTCGAATGTATAGTACCAGAAGAGCATACCACGGAAGAAGTAGCACCTAGTACAGCAATTTTGCTCGAAAACCACCGAAAATCTGCTTCAAAAACTACCAGTTTTCGAATGTATAGTACCAGGAGAGCATACCACGGAAGAAGTAGCACCTAGTACAGCAATTTTGCTCGAAAACCACCGAAAGACTGCTTCAAAAACTACCAGTTTTCGAATGTATAGTACCAGAAGAGCATACCACGGAAGAGGTAGCACCTAGTACAGCAATTTTGCTCGAAAACCACCAGAAATCTGCTTCAAAATCTACCAGTTTTGGAATGTATAGTACCAGGAGAGCATACCACGGAAGAAGTAGCACCTAGTACAGCAATTTGGCTCGAAAACCACCGAAAACCTGCTTCAAAAACTACCAGTTTTCGAGTGTGCAGTACCGAAAGAGCATACCACGGAAGAAGTAGCACCTAGTACAGCAGTTTTGCTCGAAAACCACCGAAAAACTGCTTAAAAAACTACCAGTTTTTGAATGTTTAGTACCAGAAGAGCATACCACGGAAGAAGTGGCACCTAGTACAGCAATTTTGCTCGAAAATCACCAAAAAACTGCTTCAAAAACTACCAGTTTTGGAATGTATAGTACCAGAAGAGCATACCACGGAAGAAGTAGCACTTAGTACAACAATTTTGCTTGAAAACTACCGAAAAACTGCTTCAAAAACTACCAGTTTTCGAAAGTTTAATACCAGAAGAGCATACCACGGAAGAAGTAGCACCTAGTACAGCAATTTTGCTCGAAAGCCACCGAAAAACTGCTTCAAAAACTACCAGTTTTCGAGTGTTCAGTACCAGGAGAGCATACCACGGAAGAAGTAGCACCTAGTACATCAATTTGGCTCGAAAACCACCGAAAAACTGCTTTAAAAACTACCAGTTTTCAAGTGTTTAGTACCAGGAGAGCATACCACGGAAGAAGTAGCACCTAGTACAGCAATTTTGCTCGAAAACCACCGAAAAACTGCTTAAAAAACTACCAGTTTTCGAATGTATAGTACCAGAAGAGCATACCACGTAAGAAGTAGCACCTAGTACAACAATTTCGCTCGAAAACCACCGAAAAACTGCTTCAAAAACTACCAGTTTTGGAGTGTTCAGTACCAAAAAAGCATACCACGGAAGAAGTAGCACCTAGTACAGCAATTTTGCACGAAAACTACCGAAAATCTGCTTCAAAAACTACCAGTTTTCGAATGTATAATACCAGAAGAGCATACCAGGGAAGAGGTAGCACCAAGTACAACAATTTCGCTCGAAAACTACCGGAAAACTGCTTCAAAAACTACCAGTTTTCGAAAGTATAGTAACAGAAGAGCATACCACGGAAGAGGTAGCACCTAGTACAGCAATTTTGCTCGAAAACCACCGAAAAACTGCTTCAAAAACTACCAGTTTTCGAGTGTTCAGTACCAAAAGAGCATACCACGGAAGAAGTAGCACCTAGTACAGCAATTTTGCTCGAAAACCACCGAAAAACTGCTTCAAAAACTACCAGTTTTCGAGTGTTCAGTACCAGAAGAGCATACCACGGAAGAGGTAGCACCTAGTGCAACATTTTTTTCGCGAAAACCACCGAAAAACTGCTTTAAAAACTACCAGTTTTCGAGTGTTCAGTACCAAAAGAGCATACCACGGAAGAAGTAGCACCTAGTAAAACAATTTGGCTCGAAAACCACCGAAAAACTGCTTCAAAAACTACCAGTTTTCGAATGAATAATACCAGGAGAGCATACCACGGAAGAAGTAGCACCTAGTACAACAAGTTTGCTCGAAAACCACCGAAAATCTGCTTCAAAAACTACCAGTTTTTGAATGTATAGTACCAGGAGAGCATACCACGGAAGAGGTAGCACCTAGTACAACAATTTTGCTCGAAAACCACCGAAAAACTGCTTCAAAAACTACCAGTTTTCGAGTGTTCAGTACCAAAAGAGCATACCACGGAAGAGGTAGCACCTAGTACAGCAATTTTGCTGGAAAACCACCGAAAAACTGCTTCAAAAACTACCAGTTTTCGAATGTATAATACCAGAAGAGCATACCACGGAAGAGGTAGCACCTAGTACAGCAATTTGGCTCGAAAACCACCGAAAAACTGCTTCAAAAACTACCAGTTTTTGAGTGTTCAGTACCAGGAGAGCATACCACGGAAAAAGTAGCACCTAGTACAACAATTTTGCTCGAAAACCACCGAAAAACTGCTTCAAAAACTACCAGTTTTTGAATGTATAGTACCAGGAGAGCATACCACGGAAAAAGTAGCACCTAGTACAGCAATTTGGCTCGAAAACCACCGAAAAACTGCTTCAAAAACTACCAGTTTTCGAATGTATAGTACCAGAAGAGCATACCACGGAAGAAGTAGCACCTAGTACAACAATTTGGCTCGAAAAACACCGAAAAACTGCTTCAAAAACTACCATTTTTCGAATTTATAGTACCAGGAGAGCATACCACGGAAGAAGTAGCACCTAGTACAGCAATTTTGCTCGAAAACCACCGAAAAACTGCTTCAAAAACTACCAGTTTTCGAGTGTTCAGTACCAGGAGAGCATACCACGGAAGAGGTAGCACCTAGTACAGCAATGTTGCTCGAAAACACCGAAAACCTACTTCAAAAACTACCAGTTTTGGAATATTAAGTACCAGAAGAGCATACCACGGAAGAAGTAGCACCTAGTACAGCAATTTCGCTCGAAAACCACCGAAAAACTGCTTCAAAAACTACCAGTTTTCGAGTGTTCAGTACCAAAAGAGCATACCACGGAAGAGGTAGCACCTAGTACAACAATTTTGCTCGAAAACCACCGAAAAACTGCTTCAAAAACAACCAGTTTTCGAATGTATATTACCAGGAGAGCATACCACGGAAGAGGTAGCACCTAGTACAGCAATGTGGCTCGAAAACCACCGAAAATCTGCTTCAAAAACTACCAGTTTTCGAATGTATAGTACCAGGAGAGCATACCACGGAAGAGGTAGCACCTAGTACAACAATTTCGCTCGAAAACCACCGAAAAACTGCTTCAAAAACTACCAGTTTTCGAGTGTTCAGTACCAAAAGAGCATACCACGGAAGAGGTAGCACCTAGTACAGCAATTTTGCTCGAAAACCACCGAAAAACTGCTTCAAAAACTACCAGTTTTTGAGTGTTCAGTACCAGGAGAGCATACCACGGAAGAAGTAGCACCTAGTACAACAATTTTGCTCGAAAACCACCGAAAAACTGCTTCAAAAACTACCAGGTTTCGAATGTATAGTACCAGAAGAGCATACCACGGAAGAGGTAGCACCTAGTACAGCAATTTTGCTCGAAAACCACCGAAAAACTGCTTCAAAAACTACCAGTTTTGGAATGTATAGTACCAGAACAGCATACCAAGGAATACGTAGCACCTAGTACAGCAATTTTTTCTCGTAAACCACCGAAAAACTGCTTTAAAAACTACCAGTTTTCGGGTGTTCAGTACCAAAAGAGCATACCACGGAAGAAGTAGCACCTAGTACAGCAACTTGGCTCGAAAACCACCGAAAAACTGCTTCAAAAACTACCAGTTTTCGAATGTATAGTACCAGAAGAGCATTACCACGGAAGAAGTAGCACCTAGTACAACAAGTTTGCTCGAAAACCACCGAAAATCTGCTTCAAAAACTACCAATTTTCGAATGAATAATACCAGAAGAGCATACCACGGAAGAAGTAGCACCTAGTACAGCAATTTTTTCTCGAAAACCACCGAAAATCTGCTTCAAAAACTACCAGTTTTCGAATATATAGTACCAGGAGAGCATACCACGGAATACGTAGCACCTAGTACAGCAATTTTGCTCGAAAACCACCGAAAAACTGCTTCAAAAACTACCAGTTTTGGAATATTTAGTACCAGAAGAGCATACCACGGAAGAGGTAGCACCTAGTACAGCAATTTTGCTCGAAAACCACCGAAAAACTGCTTCAAAAACTACCAGTTTTCGAATGTGTAATATCAGAAGAGCATACCACGGAATAAGTAGCACCTAGTAGAGCAATTTTGCTCGAAAACCACCGAAAAACTGCATCAAAAACCACCAGTGTTCGAGTGTTCAGTACCAGAAGAGCATACCACGGAAGAGGTAGCACCTAGTACAGCAATTTTGCTCGAAAACCACCGAAAAACTGCTTCAAAAACTACCAGTTTTCGAATGTATAGTACCAGAAGAGCATACCACGGAAGAAGTAGCACCTAGTACAGCAATTTTGCTCGTAAACCACCGAAAAACTGCTTCAAAAATTACCAGTTTTGGAATATTAAGTACCAGAAGAGCATACCACGGAAGAGGTAGCACCTAGTACAGCAATTTTGCTCGAAAACCACCGAAAAACTGCTTCAAAAACTACCAGTTTTTGAATGTATAGTATCATAAGAGAATACCACGGAAGAAGTAGCACCTAGTAGAGCAATTTTGCTCGAAAACCACCGAAAAACTGCTTCAAAAACTACCAGTTTTCGAGTGTTCAGTACCAAAAGAGCATACCACGGAAGAAGTAGCACCTAGTACAACAATTTTGCTCGAAAACCACCGAAAAACTGCTTCAAAAACTACCAGTTTTCGAATGTATAGTACCAGAAGAGCATACCACGGAAGAAGTAGCACCTAGTACAGCAATTTTGCTCGAAAACCACCGAAAATCTGCTTCAAAAACTACCAGTTTTCGAATGTATAGTACCAGGAGAGCATACCACGGAATACGTAGCACCTAGTACAGCATTTTTGCTCAAAAACCACCGAAAAACTGCTTCAAAAACTACCAGTTTTCGAATGTATAGTACCAGGAGAGCATACCACAGAAGAGGTAGCACCTAGTACAGCAATTTTGCTCGAAAACCACCGAAAAACTGCTTCAAAAACTACCAGTTTTGGAATGTATAGTACCAGGAGAGCATACCACGGAAGAAGTAGCACCTAGTACAGCAATTTGGCTCGAAAACCACCGAAAACCTGCTTCAAAAACTACCAGTTTTCGAGTGTTCAGTACCAGAAGAGCATACCACGGCAGAGGTAGCACCTAGTACAGCAATTTGGCTCGAAAACCACCGAAAAACTGCTTCAAAAACTACCAGTTTTCGAATGTATAGTACAAAGAGAGCATACCACGGAAGAAGTAGCACCTAGTACAGCAATTTTGCTCGAAAACCACCGAAAAACTGCTTCAAAAACTACCAGTTTTGGAATATTTAGTACCAGAAGAGCATACCACGGAAGAGGTAGCACCTAGTACAGCAATTTTGCTCGAAAACCACCGAAAAACTGCTTCAAAAACTACCAGTTTACGAGTGTTCAGTACCAGAAGAGCATACCACGGAAGAAGTAGCACCTAGTACAGCAATTTTGCTCGAAAACCACCTAAAAACTGCTTCAAAAACTACCAGTTTTCGAATGTATAGTACCAGAAGAGCATACCACGGAAGAAGTAGCACCTAGTACAGCAATTTTGCTCGAAAACCACCGAAAATCTGCTTCAAAAACTACCAGTTTTCGAATGTATAGTACCAGGAGAGCATACCACGGAAGAAGTAGCACCTAGTACAGCAATTTTGCTCGAAAACCACCGAAAGACTGCTTCAAAAACTACCAGTTTTCGAATGTATAGTACCAGAAGAGCATACCACGGAAGAGGTAGCACCTAGTACAGCAATTTTGCTCGAAAACCACCAGAAATCTGCTTCAAAAACTACCAGTTTTGGAATGTATAGTACCAGGAGAGCATACCACGGAAGAAGTAGCACCTAGTACAGCAATTTGGCTCGAAAACCACCGAAAACCTGCTTCAAAAACTACCAGTTTTCGAGTGTTCAGTACCAGAAGAGCATACCACGGCAGAGGTAGCACCTAGTACAGCAATTTGGCTCGAAAACCACCGAAAAACTGCTTCAAAAACTACCAGTTTTCGAATGTATAGTACAAAGAGAGCATACCACGGAAGAAGTAGCACCTAGTACAGCAATTTTGCTCGAAAACCACCGAAAAACTGCTTCAAAAACTACCAGTTTTGGAATATTTAGTACCAGAAGAGCATACCACGGAAGAGGTAGCACCTAGTACAGCAATTTTGCTCGAAAACCACCGAAAAACTGCTTCAAAAACTACCAGTTTACGAGTGTTCAGTACCAGAAGAGCATACCACGGAAGAAGTAGCACCTAGTACAGCAATTTTGCTCGAAAACCACCTAAAAACTGCTTCAAAAACTACCAGTTTTCGAATGTATAGTACCAGAAGAGCATACCACGGAAGAAGTAGCACCTAGTACAGCAATTTTGCTCGAAAACCACCGAAAATCTGCTTCAAAAACTACCAGTTTTCGAATGTATAGTACCAGGAGAGCATACCACGGAAGAAGTAGCACCTAGTACAGCAATTTTGCTCGAAAACCACCGAAAGACTGCTTCAAAAACTACCAGTTTTCGAATGTATAGTACCAGAAGAGCATACCACGGAAGAGGTAGCACCTAGTACAGCAATTTGGCTCGAAAACCACCGAAAACCTGCTTCAAAAACTACCAGTTTTCGAGTGTGCAGTACCGAAAGAGCATACCACGGAAGAAGTAGCACCTAGTACAGCAGTTTTGCTCGAAAACCACCGAAAAACTGCTTAAAAAACTACCAGTTTTTGAATGTTTAGTACCAGAAGAGCATACCACGGAAGAAGTGGCACCTAGTACAGCAATTTTGCTCGAAAATCACCAAAAAACTGCTTCAAAAACTACCAGTTTTGGAATGTATAGTACCAGAAGAGCATACCACGGAAGAAGTAGCACTTAGTACAACAATTTTGCTTGAAAACTACCGAAAAACTGCTTCAAAAACTACCAGTTTTCGAAAGTTTAATACCAGAAGAGCATACCACGGAAGAAGTAGCACCTAGTACAGCAATTTTGCTCGAAAGCCACCGAAAAACTGCTTCAAAAACTACCAGTTTTCGAGTGTTCAGTACCAGGAGAGCATACCACGGAAGAAGTAGCACCTAGTACATCAATTTGGCTCGAAAACCACCGAAAAACTGCTTTAAAAACTACCAGTTTTCAAGTGTTTAGTACCAGGAGAGCATACCACGGAAGAAGTAGCACCTAGTACAGCAATTTTGCTCGAAAACCACCGAAAAACTGCTTAAAAAACTACCAGTTTTCGAATGTATAGTACCAGAAGAGCATACCACGTAAGAAGTAGCACCTAGTACAACAATTTCGCTCGAAAACCACCGAAAAACTGCTTCAAAAACTACCAGTTTTGGAGTGTTCAGTACCAAAAAAGCATACCACGGAAGAAGTAGCACCTAGTACAGCAATTTTGCACGTAAACTACCGAAAATCTGCTTCAAAAACTACCAGTTTTCGAATGTATAATACCAGAAGAGCATACCAGGGAAGAGGTAGCACCAAGTACAACAATTTCGCTCGAAAACTACCGAAAAACTGCTTCAAAAACTACCAGTTTTCGAAAGTATAGTAACAGAAGAGCATACCACGGAAGAGGTAGCACCTAGTAGAGCAATTTTGCTCGAAAACCACCGAAAAACTGCTTCAAAAACTACCAGTTTTCGAGTGTTCAGTACCAAAAGAGCATACCACGGAAGAAGTAGCACCTAGTACAGCAATTTTGCTCGAAAACCACCGAAAAACTGCTTCAAAAACTACCAGTTTTCGAGTGTTCAGTACCAGAAGAGCATACCACGGAAGAGGTAGCACCTAGTGCAAACATTTTTTTTCGCGAAAACCACCGAAAAACTGCTTTAAAAACTACCAGTTTTCGAGTGTTCAGTACCAAAAGAGCATACCACGGAAGAAGTAGCACCTAGTACAACAATTTGGCTCGAAAACCACCGAAAAACTGCTTCAAAAACTACCAGTTTTCGAATGAATAATACCAGGAGAGCATACCACGGAAGAAGTAGCACCTAGTACAACAAGTTTGCTCGAAAACCACCGAAAATCTGCTTCAAAAACTACCAATTTTCGAATGAATAACACCAGAAGAGCATACCACGGAAGAAGTAGCACCTAGTACAGCAATTTTTTCTCGAAAACCATCGAAAATCTGCTTCAAAAACTACCAGTTTTCGAATATATGATACCAGGAGAGCATACCAAGGAAGAAGTAGCACCTAGTACAGCAATTTTGCTCGAAAACCACCGAAAAACTGCTTCAAAAACTACCAGTTTTGGAATATTTAGTACCAGAAGAGCATACCACGGAAAAGGTAGCACCTAGTACAGCAATTTGGCTTGAAAACCACCGAAAAACTGCTTCAAAAACTACCAGTTTTCGAATGTATAGTACCAGAAGAGCATACCACGGAAGAAGTAGCACCTAGTACAGCAATTTTGCTCGAAAACCACCGAAAAACTGCTTCAAAAACTACCAGTTTTCGAATGTATAGTACCAAGAGAGCATACCACAGAAGCAGTAGCACCTAGTACAGCAATTTTGCTCGAAAACCACCGTTAATCTGCTTCAAAAACTACCAGTTTTGGAATATTTAGTACCAGGAGAGCATACCACGGAAGAGGTAGCACCTAGTACAGCAATTTTGCTCGAAAACCACCGAAAAACTGCATCAAAAACTACCAGTTTTCGAATGTATAGTACCAGGAGAGCATACCACGGAAGAGGTAGCACCTAGTACAGCAATTTTGCTCGAAAACCACCGAAAAACTGCTTCAAAAACTACCAGTTTTCGAATGTATCGTACCAGAAGAGCATACCACGGAAGAAGTAGCACCTAGTATAGCAATTTTGCTCGAAAACCACCGAAAAACTGCTTCAAAAACTACCGGTTTTCGAATGTATAGTACCAGGAGAGCATACCACGGAAGAAGTAGCACCTAGTACAACAATTTTGCTCGAAAACCACCGAAAAACTGCTTTAAAAACTACCAGTTTTCGGGTGTTCAGTACCAGGAGAGCATACCACGGAAGAAGTAGCACCTAGTACAGCAATTTGGCTCGAAAACCACCGAAAAACTGCTTCAAAAACTACCAGTTTTTGAATGTATAGTACCAGAAGAGCATTACCACGGAAGAAGTAGCACCTAGTACAACAAGTTTGCTCGAAAACCACCGAAAATCTGCTTCAAAAACTACCAATTTTCGAATGAATAATACCAGAAGAGCATACCACGGAAGAAGTAGCACCTAGTACAGCAATTTTTTCTCGAAAACCACCGAAAATCTGCTTCAAAAACTACCAGTTTTCGAATATATAGTACCAGGAGAGCATACCACGGAATACGTAGCACCTAGTACAGCAATTTTGCTCGAAAACCACCGAAAAACTGCTTCAAAAACTACCAGTTTTGGAATATTTAGTACCAGAAGAGCATACCACGGAAGAGGTAGCACCTAGTACAGCAATTTTGCTCGAAAACCACCGAAAAACTGCTTCAAAAACTACCAGTTTTGGAATGTATAGTATCAGAAGAGCATACCACGGAAGAAGTAGCACCTAGTAGAGCAATTTTGCTCGAAAACCACCGAAAAACTGCATCAAAAACTACCAGTTTTCGAGTGTTCAGTACCAGAAGAGCATACCACGGAAGAAGTAGCACCTAGTACAGCAATTTTGCTCGAAAACCACCGAAAAACTGCTTCAAAAACTACCAGTTTTCGAATGTATAGTACCAGAAGAGCATACCACGGAAGAAGTAGCACCTAGTACAGCAATTTTGCTCGAAAACCACCGAAAAACTGCTTCAAAAACTACCAGTTTTGGAATATTAAGTACCAGAAGAGCATACCACGGAAGAGGTAGCACCTAGTACAGCAATTTTGCTCGAAAACCACCGAAAAACTGCTTCAAAAACTACCAGTTTTCGAAAGTATAGTATCAGAAGAGAATACCACGGAAGAAGTAGCACCTAGTAGAGCAATTTTGCTCGAAAACCACCGAAAAACTGCATCAAAAACTACCAGTTTTCGAGTGTTCAGTACCAGAAGAGCATACCACGGAAGAAGTAGCACCTAGTACAGCAATTTTGCTCGAAAACCACCGAAAATCTGCTTCAAAAACTACCAGTTTTCGAATGTATAGTACCAGGAGAGCATACCACGGAATACGTAGCACCTAGTACAGTATTTTTGCTCAAAAACCACCGAAAAACTGCTTCAAAAACTACCAGTTTTCGAATGTATAGTACCAGAAGAGCATACCACAGAAGAGGTAGCACCTAGTACAGCAATTTTGCTCGAAAACCACCGAAAAACTGCTTCAAAAACTACCAGTTTTGGAATGTATAGTACCAGGAGAGCATACCACGGAAGAAGTAGCACCTAGTACAGCAATTTGGCTCGAAAACCACCGAAAACCTGCTTCAAAAACTACCAGTTTTCGAGTGTTCAGTACCAGAAGAGCATACCACGGCAGAGGTAGCACCTAGTACAGCAATTTGGCTCGAAAACCACCGAAAAACTGCTTCAAAAACTACCAGTTTTCGAATGTATAGTACAAAGAGAGCATACCATGGAAGAAGTAGCACCTAGTACAGCAATTTTGCTCGAAAACCACCGAAAATCTGCTTCAAAAACTACCAGTTTTCGAATGTATAATACCAGAAGAGCATACCACGGAAGAGGTAGCACCTAGTACAGCAATTTTGCTCGAAAACTACCGAAAAACTGCTTCAAAAACTACCAGTTTTCGAAAGTATAGTAACAGAAGAGCATACCACGGAAGAGGTAGCACCTAGTACAGCAATTTTGCTCGAAAACCACCGAAAAACTGCTTCAAAAACTACCAGTTTTCGAGTGTTCAGTACCAAAAGAGCATACCACGGAAGAAGTAGCACCTAGTACAGCAATTTTGCTCGAAAACCACCGAAAAACTGCTTCAAAAACTACCAGTTTTCGAGTGTTCAGTACCAGAAGAGCATATCACGGAAGAGGTAGCACCTTGTACAACATTTTTTTCTCGAAAACCACCGAAAAACTGCTTTAAAAACTACCAGTTTTCGAGTGTTCAGTACCAAAAGAGCATACCACGGAAGAGGTAGCACCTAGTACAACAATTTGTCTCGAAAACCACCGGAAATCTGCTTAAAAAACTACCAGTTTTCGAATGAATAATACCAGGAGAGCATACCACGGAAGAAGTAGCACCTAGTACAACAAGTTTGCTCGAAAACCACCGAAAATCTGCTTCAAAAACTACCAATTTTCGAATAAATAACACCAGAAGAGCATACCACGGAAGAAGTAGCACCTAGTACAGCAATTTTTTCTCGAAAATCATCGAAAATCTGCTTCAAAAACTACCAGTTTTTGAATATATGATACCAGGAGAGCATACCAAGGAAGAAGTAGCACCTAGTACAGCAATTTTGCTCGAAAACCACCGAAAAGCTGCTTCAAAAACTACCAGTTTTGGAATATTTAGTACCAGAAGAGCATACCACGGAAGAGGTAGCATCTAGTACAGCAATTTTGTTCGAAAACCACCGAAAAACTGCTTCAAAAACTACCAGTTTTCGAATGTATAGTATCAGAAGAGCATACCACGGAAGAAGTATTACCTAGTACAGCAATTTGGCTTGAAAACCACCGAAAAACTGCTTCAAAAACTACCAGTTTTCGAATGTATAGTACCAGAAGAGCATACCACGGAAGAAGTAGCACCTAGTACAGCAATTTTGCTCGAAAACCACCGAAAAACTGCTTCAAAAACTACCAGTTTTCGAATGTATAGTACCAGGAGAGCATACCACAGAAGAGGTAGCACCTAGTACAGCAATTTTGCTCGAAAACCACCGAAAAACTGCTTCAAAAACTACCAGTTTTGGAATATTTAGTACCAGGAGAGCATACCACGGAAGAGGTAGCACCTAGTACAGCAATTTTGCTCGAAAACCACCGAAAAACTGCATCAAAAACTACCAGTTTACGAATTTTTAGTTCCAGGAGAGCATACCACGGAAGAAGTAGCACCTAGTACAGCAATTTTGCTCGAAAACCACCGAAAAACTGCTTCAAAAACTACCAGTTTTCGAATGTATAGTACCAGAAAAGCATACCACGGAAGAAGTAGCACCTAGTATAGCAATTTTGCTCGAAAACCACCGAAAAACTGCTTCAAAAACTACCAGTTTTCGAATGTATAGTACCAGGAGAGCATACCACGGAAGAAGTAGCACCTAGTACAACAATTTCGCTCGAAAACCACCGAAAAACTGCTTTAAAAACTACCAGTTTTCGGGTGTTCAGTACCAAAAGAGCATACCACGGAAGAAGTAGCACCTAGTACAGCAATTTGGCTCGAAAACCACCGAAAAACTGCTTCAAAAACTACCAGTTTTCGAATGTATAGTACCAGAAGAGCATTACCACGGAAGAAGTAGCACCTAGTACAACAAGTTTGCTCGAAAACCACCGAAAATCTGCTTCAAAAACTACCAATTTTCGAATGAATAATACCAGAAGAGCATACCACGGAAGAAGTAGCACCTAGTACAGCAATTTTGCTCGAAAACCACCGAAAATCTGCTTCAAAAACTACCAGTTTTCGAATATATAGTACCAGGAGAGCATACCACGGAATACGTAGCACCTAGTACAGCAATTTTGCTCGAAAACCACCGAAAAACTGCTTCAAAAACTACCAGTTTTGGAATATTTAGTACCAGAAGAGCATACCACGGAAGAGGTAGCACCTAGTACAGCAATTTTGCTCGAAAACCACCGAAAAACTGCTTCAAAAACTACCAGTTTTGGAATGTAAAGTATCAGAAGAGCATACCACGGAAGAAGTAGCACCTAGTAGAGCAATTTTGCTCGAAAACCACCGAAAAACTGCTTCAAAAACTACCAGTTTTGGAATATTAAGTACCAGAAGAGCATACCACGGAAGAGGTAGCACCTAGTACAGCAATTTTGCTCGAAAACCACCGAAAAACTGCTTCAAAAACTACCAGTTTTTGAATGTATAGTATCTGAAGAGAATACCACGGAAGAAGTAGCACCTAGTAGAGCAATTTTGCTCGTAAACCACCGAAAAACTGCATCAAAAACTACCAGTTTTCGAGTGTTCAGTACCAGAAGAGCATACCACGGAAGAAGTAGCACCTAGTACAGCAATTTTGCTCGAAAACCACCGAAAATCTGCTTCAAAAACTACCAGTTTTCGAATGTATAGTAGCAGAAGAGCATACCACGGAAGAAGTAGCACCTAGTACAGCAATTTTGCTCGAAAACCACCGAAAATCTGCTTCAAAAACTACCAGTTTTCGAATGTATAGTACCAGGAGAGCATACCACGGAATACGTAGCACCTAGTACAGCATTTTTGCTCAAAAACCACCGGAAGACTGCTTCAAAAACTACCAGTTTTCGAATGTATAGTACCAGAAGAGCATACCACAGAAGAGGTAGCACCTAGTACAGCAATTTTGCTCAAAAACCACCGAAAAACTGCTCCAAAAACTACCAGTTTTGGAATGTATAGTACCAGGAGACCATACCACGGAAGAAGTAGCACCTAGTACAGCAATTTGGCTCGAAAACCACCGAAAAACTGCTTCAAAAACTACCAGTTTTCGAGTGTGCAGTACCAAAAGAGCATACCACGGAAGAGGTAGCACCTAGTACAGCAATTTTGCTCGAAAACCACCGAAAAACTGCTTCAAAAACTACCAGTTTTTGAATGTATAGTATCAGAAGAGCATACCACGGAAGAAGTAGCACCTAGTACAGCAATTTTGCTCGAAAACCACCGAAAAACTGCATCAAAAACTACCAGTTTTCGAGTGTTCAGTACCAGAAGAGCATACCACGGCAGAGGTAGCACCTAGTACAGCAATTTTGCTCGAAAACCACCGAAAAACTGCTTCACAAACTACCAGTTTTCGAATGTATAGTACAAAGAGAGCATACCACGGAAGAAGTAGCACCTAGTACAGCAATTTTGCTCGAAAACCACCGAAAAACTGCTTCAAAAACTACCAGTTTTGGAATATTTAGTACCAGAAGAGCATACCACGGAAGAGGTAGCACCTAGTACAGCAATTTGGCTCGAAAACCACCGAAAATCTGCTTCAAAAACTACCAGTTTACGAGTGTTCAGTACCAGAAGAGCATACCACGGAAGAAGTAGCACCTAGTACAGCAATTTTGCTCGAAAACCACCTAAAAACTGCTTCAAAAACTACCAGTTTTCGAATGTATAGTACCAGAAAAGCATACCACGGAAGAAGTAGCACCTAGTACAGCAATTTTGCTCGAAAACCACCGAAAATCTGCTTCAAAAACTACCAGTTTTCGAGTGTGCAGTACCGAAAGAGCATACCACGGAAGAAGTAGCACCTAGTACAGCAGTTTTGCTCGAAAACCACCGAAAAACTGCTTCAAAAACTACCAGTTTTTGAGTGTGCAGTACCGAAAGAGCATACCACGGAAGAAGTAGCACCTAGTACAGCAGTTTTGCTCGAAAATCACCAAAAAACTGCTTCAAAAACTACCAGTTTTCGAATGTATAGTACCAGAAGAGCATACCACGGAAGAAGTAGCACCTAGTACAGCAATTTTGCTCGAAAACCACCAGAAATCTGCTTAAAAAACTACCAGTTTTGGAATGTATAGTACCAGGAGAGCATACCACGGAAGAAGTAGCACCTAGTACAGCAATTTTGCTCGAAAACCACCTAAAAACTGCTTCAAAAACTACCAGTTTTCGAATGTATAGTACCAGAAGAGCATACCACGGAAGAAGTAGCACCTAGTACAGCAATTTTGCTCGAAAACCACCAGAAATCTGCTTAAAAAACTACCAGTTTTGGAATGTATAGTACCAGGAGAGCATACCACGGAAGAAGTAGCACCTAGTACAGCAATTTGGCTCGAAAACCACCGAAAACCTGCTTCAAAAACTACCAGTTTTCGAGTGTGCAGTACCGAAAGAGCATACCACGGAAGAAGTAGCACCTAGTACAGCAGTTTTGCTCGAAAACCACCGAAAAACTGCTTAAAAAACTACCAGTTTTTGAATGTTTAGTACCAGAAGAGCATACTACCGAAGAAGTGGCACCTAGTACAGCAATTTTGCTCGAAAATCACCAAAAAACTGCTTCAAAAACTACCGGTTTTCGAGTGTTCAGTACCAGAAGAGCATACCACGGAAGAAGTAGCACTTAGTACAACAATTTTGCTTGAAAACTACCGAAAAACTGCTTCAAAAACTACCAGTTTTCGATAGTTTAATACCAGAAGAGCATACCACGGAAAGTAGCACCTAGTACAGCAATTTTGCTCGAAAGCCACCGAAAAACTGCTTCAAAAACTACCAGTTTTCGAGTGTTCAGTACCAGGAGAGCATACCACGGAAGAAGTAGCACCTAGTACATCAATTTGGCTCGAAAACCACCGAAAAACTGCTTTAAAAACTACCAGTTTTCAAGTGTTTAGTACCAGGAGAGCATACCACGGAAAAAGTAGCACCACGTACAGCAATTTTGCTCGAAAACCACCGAAAAACTGCTTCAAAAACTACCAGTTTTCGAATGTATAGTACCAGAAGAGCATACCACGTAAGAAGTAGCACCTAGTACAACAATTTCGCTCGAAAACCACCGAAAAACTGCTTCAAAAACTACCAGTTTTCGAGTGTTCAGTACCAAAAAAGCATACCACGGAAGAGGTAGCACCTAGTACAGCAATTTTGCACGAAAACTACCGAAAATCTGCTTCAAAAACTACCAGTTTTCGAATGTATAATACCAGAAGAGCATACCACGGAAGAAGTAGCACCTAGTATAGCTATTTTGCTCGAAAACTACCGAAAAACTGCTTCAAAAACTACCAGTTTTCGAAAGTATAGTAACAGAAGAGCATACCACGGAAGAGGTAGCACCTAGTACAGCAATTTTGCTCGAAAACCACCGAAAAACTGCTTCAAAAACTACCAGTTTTCGAGTGTTCAGTACCAAAAGAGCATACCACGGAAGAAGTAGCACCTAGTACAGCAATTGTGCTCGAAAACCACCGAAAAACTGCTTCAAAAACTACCAGTTTTCGAGTGTTCAGTACCAGAAGAGCATACCACGGAAGAGGTAGCACCTAGTACAACATTTTTTTCTCGAAAACCACCGAAAAACTGCTTTAAAAACTACCAGTTTTCGAGTGTTCAGTACCAGAAGAGCATACCACGGAAGAAGTAGCACCTAGTACAACAATTTGGCTCAAAAACCACCGGAAATCTGCTTAAAAAACTACCAGTTTTCGAATGAGTAACTCCAGGAGAGCATAAAACGGAAGAAGTAGCACCTAGTACAACAAGTTTGCTCGAAAACCACCGAAAATCTGCTTCAAAAACTACCAATTTTCGAATGAATAACACCAGAAGAGCATACCACGGAAGAAGTAGCACCTAGTACAGCAATTTTTTCTCGAAAACCATCGAAAATCTGCTTCAAAAACTACCAGTTTTGGAATATTTAGTACCAGAAGAGCATACCACGGAAGAGGTAGCACCTAGTACAGCAATTTTGTTCGAAAACCACCGAAAAACTGCTTCAAAAACTACCAGTTTTCGAATGTATAGTATCAGAAGAGCATACCACGGAAGAAGTATTACCTAGTACAGCAATTTGGCTTGAAAACCACCGAAAAACTGCTTCAAAAACTACCAGTTTTCGAATGTAACAGGTGGGCTGATAATTGTTTGGCCTATGACAACAAAACACTTTTTTTTGGCCAAATTATTTTTTTGTATTCAACATGCGTCCCTTCAAAGGCGATACACCGATTTTGGCGGTCTTTCAATTTTTCGATACCCTTTTTGTAGTAGTATTTTTCCTTTGCCTCAAAAAAGGCCTCAGTTTCGGCGAACACCTCTTTATCCGACGAAAATTTCTTCTCAGAGGACATCCTTTTGGGATCTTAGAAGTGGAGTTAGTCACTGGGAGCCAGATCTATGAAATACGGTAGGTGGCGAAGCATTTCGAGGCCTAATTAATTAATTTTTGCCATTGTTTTCACTGGTTTGTGGCACGGTGCGTTGTCTTGACGAAACAAAACTTTTTTTTTCAAATGCGACCGTTTTTCGGCGATTTCGTCCTTCAATCGCTCCAAAAATTTGATGTAATAGTCGCTGTTAATGGTTTTTCCTTTCTCAAGATAGTCTATGAAGATTACTGCTCGCAAATCCCAAAAAACTGACGCCATAACCTTGCCAGCTGATTGTTGCGTTTTCCCCGCTTTGGAGCAGGTTCTTCGCGTCCTATCCACTCGAATGATTGTCTATTGGACTGTGGAGTGAAGTGGAGAAGCCAAGACTCATTTGTGGTAACATATTGACGCAAAAACTCGGATTTATTTCGCTCAAACAGCTCCAAACTTTGCTCCGAATCATCAACTCGTTGTTGTTTTTGTTCAAATGTGAGCTCGCGCGGCAGCTATTTTGCACAGAGCTTTCTCATACCCAAATACTCGTGAACGATATGTCCAACACGTTCCTTAGACATCTTTTGGGTGTCAGCTATCTCGATCAGCTTCACATTATGGGTGTTCTTAATAATTTTGTGATTTTTTTTAATGTTTTCGTCAGTAACCACCTCTTTTGGGCGTCCACTGTGTTCATCACCTTCAGTGCTCATTTTACCACTTTTAAATTTAGCATACCAATATCTGATGGTTGATTTTGGTAGAGCAGTGTCCAAAGACTCTTCATCAAGCCAATTTTTGGCTTTAACTATATGTTTCCCCTTCAAAAACTAATATTTTATCATCACGCGAAATTCCTTCTTTTCCATGATTACGCAAAACACAAAAGTTGCGTCACACAAAATGCTCTAGCTCATTAGGTTGTGGCCCGAGTGCTGTCAAATTTGGACAGAATTCATTTGAAGGTTGGTACAAACGAAATATGATATGGATAAAAATCTTCTAGCACGATAAATGTGTTAGGCCAAATACTTATCAGCCCACCTGTTATAGTACCAGAAGAGCATACCACGGAAGAAGTAGCACCTAGTACAGCAATTTTGCTCGAAAACCACCGAAAAACTGTTTCAAAAACTACCAGTTTTCGAATGTATAGTACCAGGAGAGCATACCACAGAAGAGGTAGCACCTAGTACAACAATTTTGCTCGAAAACCACCGTTAATCTGCTTCAAAAACTACCAGTTTTAAAATATTTAGTACCAGGAGAGCATACCACGGAAGAGGTAGCACCTAGTACAGCAATTTTGCTCGAAAACCACCGAAAAACTGCATCAAAAACTACCAGTTTTCAAATGTATAGTACCAGGAGAGCATACCACGGAAGAGGTAGCACCTAGTACAGCAATTTTGCTTGAAAACCACCGAAAAACTGCTTCAAAAACTACCAGTTTTCGAATGTATAGTACCAGAAGAGCATACCACGGAAGAAGTAGCACCTAGTATAGCAATTTTGCTCGAAAACCACCGAAAAACTGCTTCAAAAACTACCAGTTTTCGAATGTATAGTACCAGGAGAGCATACCACGGAAGAAGTAGCACCTAGTACAACAATTTTGCTCGAAAACCACCGAAAAACTGCCTCAAAAACTACCAGTTTTCGAGAGTTCAGTACCAAAAGAGCATACCACGGAAGAAGTAGCACCTAGTACAGAAATTTTGCTCGAAAACCACCAGAAATCTGCTTAAAAAACTACCAGTTCTCGAATGTATAATACCAGAAGAGCATATCACGGAAAAAAAAGCACCTAGTACAACAATTTGGCTCGAAAACCACCGAAAAACTGCTTCAAAAACTACCAGTTTTCGAATGTATAGTACCAGGAGAGCATACCACGGAAGAGGTAGCACCTAGTACAGCAATTTTTCTCGAAAACCACCGAAAAACTGCTTCAAAAACTTCCAGTTTTCGAATGTATAGTACCAGGAGAGCATACCACGGAAGAAGTAGCACCTAATACAGCAATTTTGCTCGAAAACCACCGAAAAACTGCTTCAAAAACTACCAGTTTTCGAATGTATAGTACCAGAAAAGCATACCACGGAAGAGGTAGCACCTAGTACAGCAATTTTGCTCGAAAACCACCGAAAAACTGCTTCAAAAACTACCAGTTTTCGAATGTATAGTACCAGGAGAGCATACCACGGAAGAAGTAGCACCTAGTACAGCAATTTTGCTCGAAAACCACCGAAAAACTGCTTCAAAAACTACCAGTTTTTGAGTGTTCAGTACCAGGAGAGCATACCAAGGAAGAAGTAGCACCTAGTACAGCAATTTGGCTCGAAAACCACCGAAAAACTGCTTCAAAAACTACCAGTTTTCGAGTGTTCAGTACCAAAAAAGCATACCACGGAAGAGGTAGCACCTAGTACAGCAATTTTGCACGAAAACTACCGAAAATCTGCTTCAAAAACTACCAGTTTTCGAATGTATAATACCAGAAGAGCATACCACGGAAGAAGTAGCACCTAGTATAGCTATTTTGCTCGAAAACTACCGAAAAACTGCTTCAAAAACTACCAGTTTTCGAAAGTATAGTAACAGAAGAGCATATCACGGAAGAGGTAGCACCTAGTACAGCAATTTTGCTCGAAAACCACCGAAAAACTGCTTCAAAAACTACCAGTTTTCGAGTGTTCAGTACCAAAAGAGCATACCACGGAAGAAGTAGCACCTAGTACAGCAATTGTGCTCGAAAACCACCGAAAAACTGCTTCAAAAACTACCAGTTTTCGAGTGTTCAGTACCAGAAGAGCATACCACGGAAGAGGTAGCACCTAGTACAACATTTTTTTCTCGAAAACCACCGAAAAACTGCTTTAAAAACTACCAGTTTTCGAGTGTTCAGTACCAAAAGAGCATACCACGGAAGAAGTAGCACCTAGTACAACAATTTGGCTCGAAAACCACCGGAAATCTGCTTTAAAAAACTACCAGTTTTCGAAAGAGTAACTCCAGGAGAGCATAAAACGGAAGAAGTAGCACCTAGTACAACAAGTTTGCTCGAAAACCACCGAAAATCTGCTTCAAAAACTACCAATTTTCGAATGAATAACACCAGAAGAGCATACCACGGAAGAAGTAGCACCTAGTACAGCAATTTTTTCTCGAAAACCATCGAAAATCTGCTTCAAAAACTACCAGTTTTGGAATATTTAGTACCAGAAGAGCATACCACGGAAGAGGTAGCACCTAGTACAGCAATTTTGTTCGAAAACCACCGAAAAACTGCTTCAAAAACTACCAGTTTTCGAATGTATAGTATCAGAAGAGCATACCACGGAAGAAGTATTACCTAGTACAGCAATTTGGCTTGAAAACCACCGAAAAACTGCTTCAAAAACTACCAGTTTTCGAATGTATAGTACCAGAAGAGCATACCACGGAAGAAGTAGCACCTAGTACAGCAATTTTGCTCGAAAACCACCGAAAAACTGTTTCAAAAACTACCAGTTTTCGAATGTATAGTACCAGGAGAGCATACCACAGAAGAGGTAGCACCTAGTACAACAATTTTGCTCGAAAACCACCGTTAATCTGCTTCAAAAACTACCAGTTTTAAAATATTTAGTACCAGGAGAGCATACCACGGAAGAGGTAGCACCTAGTACAGCAATTTTGCTCGAAAACCACCGAAAAACTGCATCAAAAACTACCAGTTTTCGAATGTATAGTACCAGGAGAGCATACCACGGAAGAGGTAGCACCTAGTACAGCAATTTTGCTTGAAAACCACCGAAAAACTGCTTCAAAAACTACCAGTTTTCGAATGTATAGTACCAGAAGAGCATACCACGGAAGAAGTAGCACCTAGTATAGCAATTTTGCTCGAAAACCACCGAAAAACTGCTTCAAAAACTACCAGTTTTCGAATGTATAGTACCAGGAGAGCATACCACGGAAGAAGTAGCACCTAGTACAACAATTTTGCTCGAAAACCACCGAAAAACTGCCTCAAAAACTACCAGTTTTCGAGAGTTCAGTACCAAAAGAGCATACCACGGAAGAAGTAGCACCTAGTACAGAAATTTTGCTCGAAAACCACCAGAAATCTGCTTAAAAAACTACCAGTTCTCGAATGTATAATACCAGAAGAGCATACCACGGAAAAAAAAGCACCTAGTACAACAATTTGGCTCGAAAACCACCGAAAAACTGCTTCAAAAACTACCAGTTTTCGAATGTATAGTACCAGGAGAGCATACCACGGAAGAGGTAGCACCTAGTACAGCAATTTTTCTCGAAAACCACCGAAAAACTGCTTCAAAAACTTCCAGTTTTCGAATGTATAGTACCAGGAGAGCATACCACGGAAGAAGTAGCACCTAATACAGCAATTTTGCTCGAAAACCACCGAAAAACTGCTTCAAAAACTACCAGTTTTCGAATGTATAGTACCAGAAAAGCATACCACGGAAGAGGTAGCACCTAGTACAGCAATTTTGCTCGAAAACCACCGAAAAACTGCTTCAAAAACTACCAGTTTTCGAATGTATAGTACCAGGAGAGCATACCACGGAAGAAGTAGCACCTAGTACAGCAATTTTGCTCGAAAACCACCGAAAAACTGCTTCAAAAACTACCAGTTTTTGAGTGTTCAGTACCAGGAGAGCATACCACGGAAGAAGTAGCAGCTAGTACAGCAATTTGGCTCGAAAACCACCGAAAAACTGCTTCAAAAACTACCAGTTTTTGAGTGTTCAGTACCAGGAGAGCATACCACGGAAGAGGTAGCACCTAGTACAGCAATTTGGCACGAAAACCACCGAAAAACTGCTTCAAAAACTACCAGTTTTTGAATGTATAGTACCGGAAGAGCATACCACGGAAGAAGTAGCACCTAGTTCAGCAATTTTGCTCGAAAACCACCGTTAATCTGCTTCAAAAACTACCAGTTTTGGAATATTTAGTACCAGGAGAGCATACCACGGAAGAAGTAGCACCTAGTACAGCAATTTTGCTCGAAAACCACCGAAAAACTGCATCAAAAACTACCAGTTTTCGAATGTATAGTACCAGGAGAGCATACCACGGAAGAAGTAGCACCTAGTACAGCAATTTTGCTCGAAAACCACCGAAAAACTGCTTCAAAAACTACCAGTTTTCGAATGTATAGTACCAGAAAAGCATACCACGGAAGAAGTAGCACCTAGTATAGCAATTTTGCTCGAAAACCACCGAAAAACTGCTTCAAAAACTACCAGTTTTCGAATGTATAGTACCAGGAGAGCATACCACGGAAGAAGTAGCACCTAGTACAACAATTTTGCTCGAAAATCATCGAAAATCTGCTTCAAAAACTACCAGTTTTCGAATGTATAGTACCAGAAGAGCATACAACGGAAGAAGTAGCACCTAGTACAACAATTTTGCTCGAAAACCACCAAAAAACTGCTTCAAAAACAACCAGTTTTCGAGTGTTCAGTACCAGGAGAGCATACCACGGAAAAAGAAGCACCACGTACAGCAATTTTGCTCGAAAACCACCGAAAAACTGCTTCAAAAACTACCAGTTTTCGAGTGTTCAGTATCAGGAGAGCATACCACGGAAGAGGTAGCACCTAGTACAACAATTTTGCTCGAAAACCACCGAAAAAATGCTTCAAAAACTACCAGTTTTCGAATGTATAGTACCAGGAGAGCATACCACGGAAGAAGTAGCACCTAGTACAGCAATTTGGCTCGAAAACCACCGAAAAACTGCTTCAAAAACTACCAGTTTTCGAATGTGTAGTACCAGAAGAGCATACCACGGAAGAAGTAGCACCTAGTACAACAATTTGGCTCGAAAACCACCGAAAAACTGCTTCAAAAACTATCAGTTTTCGAATGTATAGTACCAGAACAGCAAACCACGGAAGAAGTAGCACCTAGTACAACAATTTTGCTCGAAAACCACCGAAAATCTGCTTCAAAAACTACCAGTTTTCGAGTGTTCAGTACCAGGAGAGCATACCACGGAAGAGGTAGCACCTAGTACAACAATTTTGCTCGAAAACCACCGAAAATCTGCTTCAAAAACTACCAGTCTACGAATCTATAGTACCAGAAGAGCATACCACGGAAGAAGTAGCACCTAGTACAGCAATTTTGCTCGAAAACCACCGAAAAACTGCTTCAAAAACTACCAGTTTTCGAGTGTTCAGTACCAGGAGAGCATACCACGGAAAAAGTAGCACCACGTACAGCAATTTTGCTCGAAAACAACCGAAAAACTGCTTCAAAAACTACCAGTTTTCGAGTGTTCAGTATCAGGAGACATACCACGGAAGAGGTAGCACCTAGTACAACAATTTTGCTCGAAAACCACTGAAAAAATGCTTCAAAAACTACCAGTTTTCGAATGAATAGTACTAGGAGAGCATACCACGGAAGAGGTAGCACCTAGTACAGCAATTTTGCTCGAAAACCACCGAAAAACTGCTTCAAAAACTACCAGTTTTGGAATGTATAGTACCAGAAGAGCATACCACGGAAGAACTAGCACCTAATACAACAATTTCGCTCGAAAACCACCAAAAAACTGCTTGAAAATCTACCAGTTTTCGAATGTATAGTACCAGGAGAGCATACCACGGAAGAGGTAGCACCTAGTACAGCAATTTTGCTCGAAAACCACTGAAAAACTGCTTCAAAAACTACCAGGTTTTGAATGTATAGTACCAGGAGAGCATACCACGGAAGAAGTAGCACCTAGTACAGCAATTTGGCTCGAAAACCACCGAAAAACTGCTTCAAAAACTACCAGTTTTCGAATGTATAGTACCAGAAAAGCATACCACGGAAAAGGTAGCACCTAGTACAGCAATTTTGCTCGAAAGCCACCGAAAAACTGCTTCAAAAACTACCAGTTTTCGAATGTATAGTACCAGAATAGCATACCACGGAAGAAGTAGCACCTAGTACAGCAATTTTGCTCGAAAACCACCGAAAAACTGCTTCAAAAACTACCAGTTTTCGAGTGTTCAGTACCAGGAGAGCATACCACGGAAGAGGTAGCACCTAGTACAGCAATTTGGCTCGAAAACCACCGAAAAACTGCTTCAAAAACTACCAGTTTTCGAATGTATAGTACCAGGAGAGCATACCACGGAAGAAGTAGCACCTAGTACAGCAATTTGGCTCGAAAACCACCGAAAAACTGCTTCAAAAACTACCAGTTTTCGAGTGTTCAGTACCAGAAGAGCATACCACGGAAGAGGTAGCACCTAGTACAGCAATTTGGCTCGAAAACCACCGAAAAACTGCTTCAAAAACTACCAGTTTTCGAATGTATAGTACCAGAAGAGCATACCACGGAAGAAGTAGCACCTAGTACAACAATTTTGCTCGAAAACCACCGAAAAACTGCTTCAAAAACTACCAGTTTTCGAGTGTTCAGTACCAGGAGAGCATACCACGGAAGAAGTAGCACCTAGTACAACAATTTTGCTCCAAAAACCACCGTTAATCTGCTTCAAAAACTACCAGTTTTTTAATGTATAGTACCAGGAGAGCATACCACGGAAGAAGTAGCACCTAGTACAGCAATTTTGCTCGAAAACCACCGAAAAACTGCTTCAAAAACTACCAGTTTTCGAATGTATAGTACCAGAAGAGCATTACCACGGAAGAAGTAGCACCTAGTACAACAATTTGGCTCGAAAACCACCGAAAAACTGCTTCAAAAACTACCAGTTTTCGAATGTATAGTACCAGAAAAGCATACCGCGGAAGAAGTAGCACCTAGTACAACAATTTTGCTCGAAAACCACCGAAAATCTGCTTCAAAAACTTCCAGTTTTCGAATGTATAGTACCAGGAGAGCATACCACGGAAGAGGTAGCACCTAGTACAACAATTTTGCTCGAAAACCACCGAAAAACTGCTTCAAAACTACCAGTTTTCGAGTGTTCAGTACCAAAAGAGCATACCACGGAAGAAGTAGCACCTAAAAAAACAATTTGGCTCGAAAACCACCGAAAAACTGCTTCAAAAACTACCAGTTTTCGAATGTATAATACCAGAAGAGCATACCACGGAAGAGGTAGCACCTAGTACAACAATTTTGCTCGAAAACCACCGAAAAACTGCTTCAAAAACTACCAGTTTTCGAATGTTTAGTACCAGAAGAGCATACCACGGAAGAGGTAGCACCTAGTACAGCAATTTTGCTCGAAAACCACCGAAAAATTGCTTCAAAAACTACCAGTTTTCGAATGTATAGTACCAGAAGAGCATACCACGGAAGAAGTAGCACCTAGTACAGCAATTTGGCTCGAAAACCACCGAAAAACTGCTTCAAAAACTACCAGTTTTTGAGTGTTCAGTACCAGGAGAGCATACCACGGAAGAGGTAGCACCTAGTACAGCAATTTGGCTCGAAAACCACCGAAAAACTGCTTCAAAAACTACCAGATTTTGAATGTATAGTACCAGGAGAGCATACCACGGAAGAGGTAGCACCTAGTACAGCAATTTGGCTCGAAAACCACCGAAAAACTGCTTCAAAAACTACCAGTTTTCGAATGTATAGTACCAGAAGAGCATTACCACGGAAGAAGTAGCACCTAGTACAACAATTTGGCTCGAAAAACACCGAAAAACTGCTTCAAAAACTACCAGTTTTCGAATGTATAGTACCAGAAGAGCATTACCACGGAAGAAGTAGCACCTAGTACAACAATTTGGCTCGAAAACCACCGAAAAACTGCTTCAAAAACTACCAGTTTTCGAATGTATAGTACCAGAAAAGCATACCACGGAAGAAGTAGCACCTAGTACAACAATTTTGCTCGAAAACCACCGAAAATCTGCTTCAAAAACTTCCAGTTTTCGAATGTATAGTACCAGGAGAGCATACCACGGAAGAGGTAGCACCTAGTACAACAATTTTGCTCGAAAACCACCGAAAAACTGCTTCAAAACTACCAGTTTTCGAGTGTTCAGTACCAAAAGAGCATACCACGGAAGAAGTAGCACCTAAAAAAACAATTTTGCTCGAAAACCACCGAAAAACTGCTTCAAAAACTACCAGTTTTCGAATGTATAGTACCAGAAGAGCATACCACGGAAGAAGTAGCACCTAGTACAGCAATTTGGCTCGATAACCACCGAAAAACTGCTTCAAAAACTACCAGTTTTTGAGTGTTCATTACCAGGAGAGCATACCACGGAAGAGGTAGCACCTAGTACAGCAATTTGGCTCGAAAACCACCGAAAAGCTGCTTCAAAAACTACCAGATTTTGAATGTATAGTACCAGGAGAGCATACCACGGAAGAGGTAGCACCTAGTACAGCAATTTGGCTCGAAAACCACCGAAAAACTGCTTCAAAAACTACCAGTTTTCGAATGTATAGTACCAGAAAAGCATACCACGGAAGAAGTAGCACCTAGTACAACAATTTGGCTCGAAAAACACCGAAAAACTGCTTCAAAAACTACCAGTTTTCGAATGTATAGTACCAGGAGAGCATACCACGGAAGAAATAGCACCTTGTACAGCAATTTGGCTTGAAAACCACCGAAAAACTGCTTCAAAAACTACCAGATTTTGAATGTATAGTACCAGGAGAGCATACCACGGAAGAGGTAGCACCTAGTACAGCAATGTAGCTCGAAAACACCGAAAACCTACTTCAAAAACTACCAGTTTTCGAATGTATAGTACCAGAAGAGCATACCACGGAAGAAGTAGCACCTAGTACAGCAATTTGGCTCGAAAACCACCGAAAAACTGCTTCAAAAACTACCAGTTTTTGAATGTATAGTACCAGGAGAGCATACCACGGAAGAGGTAGCACCTAGTACAACAATTTCGCTCGAAAACCACCGAAAAACTGCTTCAAAAACTACCAGTTTTCGAGTGTTCAGTACCAGGAGAGCATACCACGGAATAGGTAGCACCTAGTACAGCAATTTTGCTCGAAAACCACCGAAAAACTGCTTCAAAAACTACCAGTTTTTGAGTGTTCAGTACCAGAAGAGCATACCACGGAAGAAGTAGCACCTAGTACAACAATGTAGCTCGAAAACCACCGAAAAACTGCTTCAAAAACTACCAGTTTTCGAATGTATAGTACCAGAAGAGCATACCACGGAAGAGGTAGCACCTAGTACAGCAATTTGGCTCGAAAACCACCGACAATCTGATTCAAAAACTACCAGTTTTTGAGTGTTCAGTACCAGGAGAGCATACCACGGAAGAGGTAGCACCTAGTACAGCAATTTGGCTCGAAAACCACCGAAAAACTGCTTCAAAAACTACCAGATTTTGAATGTATAGTACCAGGAGAGCATACCACGGAAGAGGTAGCACCTAGTACAGCAATTTGGCTCGAAAACCACCGAAAAACTGCTTCAAAAACTACCAGTTTTCGAATGTATAGTACCAGAAGAGCATTACCACGGAAGAAGTAGCACCTAGTACAACAATTTGGCTCGAAAAAACACCGAAAAACTGCTTCAAAAACTACCAGTTTTCGAATGTATAGTACCAGGAGAGCATACCACGGAAGAAATAGCACCTAGTACAGCAATTTGGCTTGAAAACCACCGAAAAACTGCTTCAAAAACTACCAGTTTTTGAGTGTTCAGTATCTGGAGACCATACCACGGAAGAGGTAGCACCTAGTACAGCAATGTAGCTCGAAAACAACGAAAACCTACTTCAAAAACTACCAGTTTTCGAATGTATAGTACCAGAAGAGCATACCACGGAAGAAGTAGCACCTAGTACAGCAATTTGGCTCGAAAACCACCGAAAAACTGCTTCAAAAACTACCAGTTTTCGAATGTATAGTACCAGAAGAGCATTACCACGGAAGAAGTAGCACCTAGTACAACAATTTGGCTCGAAAAACACCGAAAAACTGCTTCAAAAACTACCAGTTTTCGAATGTATAGTACCAGGAGAGCATACCACGGAAGAAATAGCACCTAGTACAGCAATTTGGCTTGAAAACCACCGAAAAACTGCTTCAAAAACTACCAGTTTTCGAGTGTTCAGTATCTGGAGACCATACCACGGAAGAGGTAGCACCTAGTACAGCAATGTAGCTCGAAAACACCGAAAAACTGCTTCAAAAACAACCAGTTTTCGAATGTATAGTACCAGAAGAGCATACCACGGAAGAGGTAGCACCTAGTACAGCAATTTTGCTCGAAAACCACCGAAAAACTGCTTCAAAAACTACCAGTTTTCGAATGTATAGTACCAGAACAGCAAACCACGGAAGAAGTAGCAACTAGTACAGCAATTTTGCTCGAAAACCACCGAAAAACTGCTTCAAAAACTACCAGTTTTCGAATGTATAGTACCAGAAAAGCATACCACGGAAGAGGTAGCACCTAGTACAGCAATTTTGCTCGAAAGCCACCGAAAAACTGCTTCAAAAACTACCAGTTTTCGAATGTATAGTACCAGAAGAGCATACCACGGAAGAAGTAGCACCTAGTACAACAATTTGGCTCGAAAAACACCGAAAAACTGCTTCAAAAACTACCAGTTTTCGAATGTATAGTACCAGAAGAGCATACCACGGAAGAAGTAGCACCTAGTACAACAATTTTGCTCGAAAACCACCGAAAAACTGCTTCAAAAACTACCAGTTTTCGAGTAATCAGTACCAGGAGAGCATACCACGGAAGAAGTAGCACCTAGTACAACAATTTTGCTCGAAAACCACCGAAAAACTGCTTCAAAAACTACCAGTTTTTGAGTGTTCTGTACCAGAAGAGCATACTACGGAAGAAGTAGCACCTAGTACAACAATTTTGCTCGAAAACCACCGAAAAACTGCTTCAAAAACTACCAGTTTTCGAATGTATAGTACCAGAAGAGCATACCACGGAAGAAGTAGCACCTAGTACTGCAATTTGGCTCGAAAACCACCGAAAAACTGCTTCAAAAACTACCAGTTTTCGAATGTATAGTACCAGGAGAGCATACCACGGAAGAAGTAGCACCTAGTAAAACAATTTTGCTCGAAAACCACCGAAAAACTGCATCAAAAACTACCAGTTTTCGAATGTATAATACCAGAAGAGCATACCACGGAAGAAGTAGCACCTAGTACAGCAATTTTGCTCGAAAACCACCGAAAACCTGCTTCAAAAACTACCAGTTTTCGAATGTATAGTACCAGAAGAGCATACCACGGAAGAAGTAGCACCTAGTACAACAATTTTGCTCGAAAACCACCGAAAAACTGCTTCAAAAACTACCAGTTTTCGAGTAATCAGTTCCAGGAGAGCATACCACGGAAGAAGTAGCACCTAGTACAACAATTTTGCTCGAAAACCACCGTTAATCTGCTTCAAAAACTACCAGTTTTCGAATGTATAGTACCAGAAGAGCATACCACGGAAGAAGTAGCACCTAGTACAGCAATTTGGCTCGAAAACCACCGAAAAACTGCTTCAAAAACTACCAGTTTTCGAATGTATAGTACCAGAAGAGCATTACCACGGAAGAAGTAGCACCTAGTACAACAATTTGGCTCGAAAACCACCGAAAAACTGCTTCAAAAACTACCAGTTTTCGAATGTATAGTACCAGAACAGCAAACCACGGAAGAAGTAGCACCTAGTACAACAATTTTGCTCGAAAACCACCGAAAATCTGCTTCAAAAACTACCAGTTTTCGAGTGTTCAGTACCAGGAGAGCATACCACGGAAGAAGTAGCACCTAAAAAAACAATTTTGCTCGAAAACCACCGAAAAACTGCTTCAAAAACTACCAGTTTTCGAATGTATAGTACCAGGAGAGCATACCACGGAAGAAGTAGCACCTAGTACAACAATTTTGCTCGAAAACCACCAAAAAACTGCTTCAAAAACAACCAGTTTTCGAGTGTTCAGTACCAGGAGAGCATACCACGGAAAAAGTAGCACCACGTACAGCAATTTTGCTCGAAAACCACCGAAAAACTGCTTCAAAAACTACCAGTTTTCGAGTGTTCAGTATCAGGAGAGCATACCACGGAAGAAGTAGCACCTAGTACAACAATTTTGCTCGAAAACCACCGAAAATCTGCTTCAAAAACTACCATTCTACGAATCTATAGTACCAGAAGAGCATACCACGGAAGAAGTAGCACCTAGTACTGCAATTTGGCTCGAAAACCACCGAAAAACTGCTTCAAAAACTACCAGTTTTCGAATGTATAGTACCAGGAGAGCATACCACGGAAGAGGTAGCACCTAGTACAGCAATTTGGCTCGAAAACCACCGAAAAACTGCTTCAAAAACTACCAGTTTTCGAATGTATAGTACCAGGAGAGCATACCACGGAAGAAGTAGCACCTAGTACAGCAATTTGGCTCGAAAACCACCGAAAAACTGCTTCAAATACTACCAGTTTTCGAATGTATAGTACCAGAAGAGCATTACCACGGAAGAAGTAGCACCTAGTACAACAATTTGGCTCGAAAACCACCGAAAAACTGCTTCAAAAACTACCAGTTTTCGAATGTATAGTACCAGAACAGCAAACCACGGAAGAAGTAGCACCTAGTACAACAATTTTGCTCGAAAACCACCGAAAATCTGCTTCAAAAACTACCAGTTTTCGAGTGTTCAGTACCAGGAGAGCATACCACGGAAGAAGTAGCACCTAGTACAGCAATTTGGCTCGAAAACCACCGAAAAACTGCTTCAAAAACTACCAGTTTTCGAATGTATAGTACCAGAAGAGCATACCACGGAAGAAGTAGCACCTAGTACAGCAATTTGGCTCGAAAACCACCGAAAAACTGCTTCAAAAACTACCAGTTTTTGAGTGTTCAGTACCAGGAGAGCATACCACGGAAGAGGTAGCACCTAGTACAGCAATTTGGCTCGAAAAACACCGAAAAACTGCTTCAAAAACTACCAGTTTTCGAATGTATAGTACCAGAAGAGCATTACCACGGAAGAAGTAGCACCTAGTACAACAATTTGGCTCGAAAAACACCGAAAAACTGCTTCAAAAACTACCAGTTTTCGAATGTATAGTACCAGAAGAGCATTACCACGGAAGAAGTAGCACCTAGTACAACAATTTGGCTCGAAAACCACCGAAAAACTGCTTCAAAAACTACCAGTTTTCGAATGTATAGTACCAGAAAAGCATACCACGGAAGAAGTAGCACCTAGTACAACAATTTTGCTCGAAAACCACCGAAAATCTGCTTCAAAAACTTCCAGTTTTCGAATGTATAGTACCAGGAGAGCATACCACGGAAGAGGTAGCACCTAGTACAACAATTTTGCTCGAAAACCACCGAAAAACTGCTTCAAAACTACCAGTTTTCGAGTGTTCAGTACCAAAAGAGCATACCACGGAAGAAGTAGCACCTAAAAAAAACAATTTTGCTCGAAAACCACCGTAAAACTGCTTAAAAAACTACCAGTTTTCGAATGTATAGTACCAGAAGAGCATACCACGGAAGAAGTAGCACCTAGTACAGCAATTTGGCTCGAAAACCACCGAAAAACTGCTTCAAAAACTACCAGTTTTCGAATGTATAGTACCAGGAGAGCATACCACGGAAGAGGTAGCACCTAGTACAGCAATTTGGCTCGAAAACCACCGAAAAACTGCTTCAAAAACTACCAGTTTTCGAATGTATAGTACCAGGAGAGCATACCACGGAAGAAGTAGCACCTAGTACAGCAATTTGGCTCGAAAACCACCGAAAAACTGCTTCAAAAACTACCAGTTTTCGAATGTATAGTACCAGAAGAGCATACCACGGAAGAAGTAGCACCTAGTACAACAATTTGGCTCGAAAACCACCGAAAAACTGCTTCAAAAACTACCAGTTTTCGAATGTATAGTACCAGAACAGCAAACCACGGAAGAAGTAGCACCTAGTACAACAATTTTGCTCGAAAACCACCGAAAATCTGCTTCAAAAACTACCAGTTTTCGAGTGTTCAGTACCAGGAGAGCATACCACGGAACAGGTAGCACCTAGTACAACAATTTTGCTCGAAAACCACCGAAAATCTGCTTCAAAAACTACCAGTCTAAGAATCTATAGTACCAGAAGAGCATACCACGGAAGAAGTAGCACCTAGTACAGCAATTTTGCTCGAAAACCACCAAAAAACTGCTTCAAAAACAACCAGTTTTCGAGTGTTCAGTACCAGGAGAGCATACCACGGAAAAAGTAGCACCTAGTACAGCAATTTTGCTCGAAAACCACCGAAAAACTGCTTCAAAAACTACCAGTTTTCGAGTGTTCAGTATCAGGAGACATACCACGGAAGAAATAGCACCTAGTACAACAATTTTGCTCGAAAACCACCGAAAAAATGCTTCAAAAACTACCAGTTTTCGAATGAATAGTACTAGGAGAGCATACCACGGAAGAGGTAGCACCTAGTACAGCAATTTTGCTCGAAAACCACCGAAAAACTGCTTCAAAAACTACCAGTTTTGGAATGTATAGTACCAGAAGAGCATACCACGGAAGAACTAGCACCTAATACAACAATTTCGCTCGAAAACCACCAAAAAACTGCTTGAAAAACTACCAGTTTTCGAATGTATAGTACCAGGAGAGCATACCACGGAAGAAGTAGCACCTAGTACAGCAATTTTGCTCGAAAACCACCGAAAAACTGCTTCAAAAACTACCAGTTTTCGAATGTATAGTACCAGAAAAGCATACCACGGAAAAGGTAGCACCTAGTACAGCAATTTTGCTCGAAAGCCACCGAAAAACTGCTTCAAAAACTACCAGTTTTCGAATGTATAGTACCAGAATAGCATACCACGGAAGAAGTAGCACCTAGTACAGCAATTTGGCTCGAAAACCACCGAAAAACTGCTTCAAAAACTACCAGTTTTCGAGTGTTCAGTACCAGGAGAGCATACCACGGAAGAGGTAGCACCTAGTACAGCAATTTGGCTCGAAAACCACTGAAAAACTGCTTCAAAAACTACCAGTTTTCGAATGTATAGTACCAGGAGAGCATACCACGGAAGAAGTAGCACCTAGTACAACAATTTTGCTCCAAAAACCACCGTTAATCTGCTTCAAAAACTACCAGTTTTCGAGTGTTCAGTACCAGGAGAGCATACCACGGAAGAAGTAGCACCTAGTACAGCAATTTGGCTCGAAAACCACCGAAAAACTGCTTCAAAAACTACCAGTTTTCGAATGTATAGTACCAGAAGAGCATACCACGGAAGAAGTAGCACCTAGTACAGCAATTTGGCTCGAAAACCACCGAAAAACTGCTTCAAAAACTACCAGTTTTTGAGTGTTCAGTACCAGGAGAGCATACCACGGAAGAGGTAGCACCTAGTACAGCAATTTTGCTCGAAAAACACCGAAAAACTGCTTCAAAAACTACCAGTTTTCGAATGTATAGTACCAGAAGAGCATTACCACGGAAGAAGTAGCACCTAGTACAACAATTTGGCTCGAAAAACACCGAAAAACTGCTTCAAAAACTACCAGTTTTCGAATGTATAGTACCAGAAGAGCATTACCACGGAAGAAGTAGCACCTAGTACAACAATTTGGCTCGAAAACCACCGAAAAACTGCTTCAAAAACTACCAGTTTTCGAATGTATAGTACCAGAAAAGCATACCACGGAAGAAGTAGCACCTAGTACAACAATTTTGCTCGAAAACCACCGAAAATCTGCTTCAAAAACTTCCAGTTTTCGAATGTATAGTACCAGGAGAGCATACCACGGAAGAAGTAGCACCTAGTACAACAATTTTGCTCGAAAACCACCGAAAAACTGCTTCAAAACTACCAGTTTTCGAGTGTTCAGTACCAAAAGAGCATACCACGGAAGAAGTAGCACCTAAAAAAACAATTTTGCTCGAAAACCACCGAAAAACTGCTTCAAAAACTACCAGTTTTCGAATGTATAGTACCAGAAGAGCATACCACGGAAGAAGTAGCACCTAGTACAGCAATTTGGCTCGAAAACCACCGAAAAACTGCTTCAAAAACTACCAGTTTTCGAATGTATAGTACCAGGAGAGCATACCACGGAAGAGGTAGCACCTAGTACAGCAATTTGGCTCGAAAACCACCGAAAAACTGCTTCAAAAACTACCAGTTTTCGAATGTATAATACCAGAAGAGCATACCACGGAAGAGGTAGCACCTAGTACAACAATTTTGCTCGAAAACCACCGAAAATCTGCTTCAAAAACTACCAGTTTTCGAATGTATAGTACCAGAAGAGCATACCACGGAAGAGGTAGCACCTAGTACAGCAATTTTGCTCGAAAACCACCGAAAAACTGCTTCAAAAACTACCAGTTTTCGAATGTATAGTACCAGAAGAGCATACCACGGAAGAAGTAGCACCTAGTACAGCAATTTGGCTCGAAAACCACCGAAAAACTGCTTCAAAAACTACCAGTTTTTGAGTGTTCAGTACCAGGAGAGCATACCACGGAAGAGGTAGCACCTAGTACAGCAATTTGGCTCGAAAACCACCGAAAAACTGCTTCAAAAACTACCAGATTTTGAATGTATAGTACCAGGAGAGCATACCACGGAAGAGGTAGCACCTAGTACAGCAATTTGGCTCGAAAACCACCGAAAAACTGCTTCAAAAACTACCAGTTTTCGAATGTATAGTACCAGAAGAGCATTACCACGGAAGAAGTAGCACCTAGTACAACAATTTTGCTCGAAAACCACCGAAAAACTGCTTCAAAAACTACCAGTTTTCGAATGTATAGTACCAGAAGAGCATTACCACGGAAGAAGTAGCACCTAGTACAACAATTTGGCTCGAAAACCACCGAAAAACTGCTTCAAAAACTACCAGTTTTCGAATGTATAGTACCAGAAAAGCATACCACGGAAGAAGTAGCACCTAGTACAACAATTTTGCTCGAAAACCACCGAAAATCTGCTTCAAAAACTTCCAGTTTTCGAATGTATAGTACCAGAAGAGCATACCACGGAAGAGGTAGTACGTAGTACAACAATTTTGCTCGAAAACCACCGAAAAACTGCTTCAAAACTACCAGTTTTCGAGTGTTCAGTACCAAAAGAGCATACCACGGAAGAAGTAGCACCTAGTACAACAATTTTGCTCGAAAACCACCGAAAAACTGCTTCAAAAACTACCAGTTTTCGAATGTATAGTACCAGAAGAGCATACCACGGAAGAAGTAGCACCTAGTACAGCAATTTGGCTCGAAAACCACCGAAAAACTGCTTCAAAAACTACCAGTTTTTGAGTGTTCAGTACCAGGAGAGCATACCACGGAAGAGGTAGCACCTAGTACAACAATTTGGCTCGAAAACCACCGAAAAACTGCTTCAAAAACTACCAGATTTTGAATGTATAGTACCAGGAGAGCATACCACGGAAGAGGTAGCACCTAGTACAGCAATTTGGCTCGAAAACCACCGAAAAACTGCTTCAAAAACTACCAGTTTTCGAATGTATAGTACCAGAAGAGCATTACCACGGAAGAAGTAGCACCTAGTACAACAATTTGGCTCGAAAAACACCGAAAAACTGCTTCAAAAACTACCAGTTTTCGAATGTATAGTACCAGGAGAGCATACCACGGAAGAAATAGCACCTAGTACAGCAATTTGGCTTGAAAACCACCGAAAAACTGCTTCAAAAACTACCAGTTTTCGAGTGTTCAGTATCTGGAGACCATACCACGGAAGAGGTAGCACCTAGTACAGCAATGTAGCTCGAAAACACCGAAAACCTGCTTCAAAAACTACCAGTTTTCGAATGTATAGTACCAGAAGAGCATACCACGGAAGAAGTAGCACCTAGTACAGCAATTTTGCTCGAAAACCACCGAAAAACTGCTTCAAAAACTACCAGTTTTCGAATGTATATTACCAGGAGAGCATACCACGGAAGAGGTAGCACCTAGTACAACAATTTCGCTCGAAAACCACCGAAAAACTGCTTCAAAAACTACCAGTTTTCGAGTGTTCAGTACCAGGAGAGCATACCACGGAAGAGGTAGCACCTAGTACAGCAATTTTGCTCGAAAACCACCGAAAAACTGCTTCAAAAACTACCAGTTTTTGAGTGTTCAGTACCAGAAGAGCATACCACGGAAGAAGTAGCACCTAGTACAACAATGTAGCTCGAAAACACCGAAAAACTGCTTCAAAAACTACCAGTTTTCGAATGTATAGTACCAGAAGAGCATACCACGGAAGAGGTAGCACCTAGTACAGCAATTTGGCTCGAAAACCACCGAAAAACTGCTTCAAAAACTACCAGTTTTTGAGTGTTCAGTACCAGGAGAGCATACCACGGAAGAAGTAGCACCTAGTACAACAATTTTGCTCGAAAACCACCGAAAAACTGCTTCAAAAACTACCAGTTTTCGAATGTATAGTACCAGAAGAGCATTACCACGGAAGAAGTAGCACCTAGTACAACAATTTGGCTCGAAAAACACCGAAAAACTGCTTCAAAAACTACCAGTTTTCGAATGTATAGTACCAGGAGAGCATACCACGGAAGAAATAGCACCTAGTACAGCAATTTGGCTTGAAAACCACCGAAAAACTGCTTCAAAAACTACCAGTTTTCGAGTGTTCAGTATCAGGAGAGCATACCACGGAAGAAGTAGCACCTAGTACAGCAATGTAGCTCGAAAACACCGAAAAACTGCTTCAAAAACTACCAGTTTTCGAATGTATAGTACCAGAAGAGCATACCACGGAAGAGGTAGCACCTAGTACAGCAATTTTGCTCGAAAACCACCGAAAAACTGCTTCAAAAACTACCAGTTTTCGAATGTATAGTACCAGAACAGCAAACCACGGAAGAAGTAGCAACTAGTACAGCAATTTTGCTCGAAAACCACCGAAAAACTGCTTCAAAAACTACCAGTTTTCGAATGTATAGTACCAGAAAAGCATACCACGGAAGAGGTAGCACCTAGTACAGCAATTTTGCTCGAAAGCCACCGAAAAACTGCTTCAAAAACTACCAGTTTTCGAATGTATAGTACCAGAAGAGCATACCACGGAAGAAGTAGCACCTAGTACAACAATTTGGCTCGAAAAACACCGAAAAACTGCTTCAAAAACTACCAGTTTTCGAATGTATAGTACCAGAAGAGCATACCACGGAAGAAGTAGCACCTAGTACAACAATTTTGCTCGAAAACCACCGAAAAACTGCTTCAAAAACTACCAGTTTTCGAGTAATCAGTACCAGGAGAGCATACCACGGAAGAAGTAGCACCTAGTACAACAATTTTGCTCGAAAACCACCGAAAAAACTGCTTCAAAAACTACCAGTTTTTGAGTGTTCAGTACCAGAAGAGCATACTACGGAAGAAGTAGCACCTAGTACAACAATTTTGCTCGAAAACCACCGGAAAACTGCTTCAAAAACTACCAGTTTTCGAATGTATAGTACCAGAAGAGCATACCACGGAAGAAGTAGCACCTAAAAAAACAATTTTGCTCGAAAACCACCGAAAAACTGCTTCAAAAACTACCAGTTTTCGAATGTATAGTACCAGGAGAGCATACCACGGAAGAAGTAGCACCTAGTAAAACAATTTTGCTCGAAAACCACCGAAAAACTGCATCAAAAACTACCAGTTTTCGAATGTATAATACCAGAAGAGCATACCACGGAAGAAGTAGCACCTAGTACAACAATTTTGCTCGAAAACCACCGAAAAACTGCTTCAAAAACTACCAGTTTTCGAATGTATAGTACCAGAAGAGCATACCACGGAAGAAGTAGCACCTAGTACAACAATTTTGCTCGAAAACCACCGAAAAACTGCTTCAAAAACTACCAGTTTTCGGGTAATCAGTACCAGGAGAGCATACCACGGAAGAAGTAGCACCTAGTACAACAATTTTGCTCGAAAACCACCGTTTAATCTGCTTCAAAAACTACCAGTTTTCGAATGTATAGTACCAGAAGAGCATACCACGGAAGAAGTAGCACCTAGTACAGCAATTTGGCTCGAAAACCACCGAAAAACTGCTTCAAAAACTACCAGTTTTCGAATGTATAGTACCAGAAGAGCATTACCACGGAAGAAGTAGCACCTAGTACAACAATTTGGCTCGAAAACCACCGAAAAACTGCTTCAAAAACTACCAGTTTTCGAATGTATAGTACCAGAACAGCAAACCACGGAAGAAGTAGCACCTAGTACAACAATTTTGCTCGAAAACCACCGAAAATCTGCTTCAAAAACTACCAGTTTTCGAGTGTTCAGTACCAGGAGAGCATACCACGGAAGAAGTAGCACCTAGTACAGCAATTTTGCTCGAAAACCACCGAAAAACTGCTTCAAAAACTACCAGTTTTCGAATGTATAGTACCAGGAGAGCATACCACGGAAGAAGTAGCACCTAGTACAACAATTTTTGCTCGAAAACCACCAAAAAACTGCTTCAAAAACAACCAGTTTTCGAGTGTTCAGTACCAGGAGAACATACCACGGAAAAAGTAGCACCACGTACAGCAATTTTGCTCGAAAACCACCGAAAAACTGCTTCAAAAACTACCAGTTTTCGAGTGTTCAGTATCAGGAGAGCATACCACGGTAGAGGTAGCACCTAGTACAACAATTTTGCTCGAAAACCACCGAAAAAATGCTTCAAAAACTACCAGTTTTCGAATGTATAGTACCAGAAGAGCATACCACGAAGAAGTAGCACCTAGTACAGCAATTTGGCTCGAAAACCACCGAAAAACTGCTTCAAAAACTACCAGTTTTCGAATGTATAGTACCAGAAGAGCATTACCACGGAAGAAGTAGCACCTAGTACAACAATTTGGCTCGAAAACCACCGAAAAACTGCTTCAAAAACTACCAGTTTTCGAATGTATAGTACCAGAACAGCAAACCACGGAAGAAGTAGCACCTAGTACAACAATTTTGCTCGAAAACCACCGAAAATCTGCTTCAAAAACTACCAGTTTTCGAGGTGTTCAGTACCAGGAGAGCATACCACGGAAGAGGTAGCACCTAGTACAACAATTTTGCTCGAAAACCACCGAAAATCTGCTTCAAAAACTACCAGTCTACGAATCTATAGTACCAGAAGAGCATACCACGGAAGAAGTAGCACCTAGTACAGCAATTTTGCTCGAAAACCACCAAAAAACTGCTTCAAAAACAACCAGTTTTCGAGTGTTCAGTACCAGGAGAGCATACCACGGAAAAAGTAGCACCACGTACAGCAATTTTGCTCGAAAACCACCGAAAAACTGCTTCAAAAACTACCAGTTTTCGAGTGTTCAGTATCAGGAGACATACCACGGAAGAGGTAGCACCTAGTACAACAATTTTGCTCGAAAACCACCGAAAAAATGCTTCAAAAACTACCAGTTTTCGAATGAATAGCACTAGGAGAGCATACCACGGAAGAGGTAGCACCTAGTACAGCAATTTTGCTCGAAAACCACCGAAAAACTGCTTCAAAAACTACCAGTTTTGGAATGTATAGTACCAGAAGAGCATACCACGGAAGAAGTAGCACCTAATACAACAATTTCGCTCGAAAACCACCAAAAAACTGCTTGAAAAACTACCAGTTTTCGAATGTATAGTACCAGGAGAGCATACCACGGAAGAGGTAGCACCTAGTACAGCAATTTTGCTCGAAAACCACCGAAAAACTGCTTCAAAAACTACCAGTTTTCGAATGTATAGTACCAGGAGAGCATACCACGGAAGAAGTAGCACCTAGTACAGCAATTTTGCTCGAAAACCACCGAAAAACTACTTCAAAAACTACCAGTTTTCGAATGTATAGTACCAGAAAAGCATACCACGGAAAAGGTAGCACCTAGTACAGCAATTTTTGCTCGAAAGCCACCGAAAAACTGCTTCAAAAACTACCAGTTTTCGAATGTATAGTACCAGAATAGCATACCACGGAAGAAGTAGCACCTAGTACAGCAATTTTGCTCGAAAACCACCGAAAAACTGCTTCAAAAACTACCAGTTTTCGAGTGTTCAGTACCAGGAGAGCATACCACGGAAGAGGTAGCACCTAGTACAGAAATTTGGCTCGAAAACCACCGAAAAACTGCTTCAAAAACTACCAGTTTTCGAATGTATAGTACCAGGAGAGCATACCACGGAAGAAGTAGCACCTAGTACAGCAATTTGGCTCGAAAACCACCGAAAAACTGCTTCAAAAACTACCAGTTTTCGAGTGTTTCAGTACCAGGAGAGCATACCACGGAAGAGGGTAGCACCTAGTACAGCAATTTGGCTCGAAAACCACCGAAAAACTGCTTCAAAAACTACCAGTTTTCGAATGTATAGTACCAGGAGAGCATACCACGGAAGAAGTAGCACCTAGTACAACAATTTTGCTCGAAAACCACCGAAAAACTGCTTCAAAAACTACCAGTTTTCGAGTGTTCAGTACCAGGAGAGCATACCACGGAAGAAGTAGCACATAGTACAACAATTTTGCTCCAAAAACCACCGTTAATCTGCTTCAAAAACTACCAGTTTTTTAATGTATAGTACCAGGAGAGCATACCACGGAAGAAGTAGCACCTAGTACAGCAATTTGGCTCGAAAACCACCGAAAAACTGCTTCAAAAACTACCAGTTTTCGAATGTATAGTACCAGAAGAGCATTACCACGGAAGAAGTAGCACCTAGTACAACAATTTGGCTCGAAAACCACCGAAAAACTGCTTCAAAAACTACCAGTTTTCGAATGTATAGTACCAGAAAAGCATACCACGGAAGAAGTAGCACCTAGTACAACAATTTTGCTCGAAAACCACCGAAAATCTGCTTCAAAAACTTCCAGTTTTCGAATGTATAGTACCAGAAGAGCATACCACGGAAGAGGTAGCACCTAGTACAACAATTTTGCTCGAAAACCACTGAAAAACTGCTTCAAAACTACCAGTTTTCGAGTGTTCAGTACCAAAAGAGCATACCACGGAAGAAGTAGCACCTAAAAAAACAATTTGCTCGAAAACCACCGAAAAACTGCTTCAAAAACTACCAGTTTTCGAATGTATAATAGCAGAAGAGCATACCACGGAAGAGGTAGCACCTAGTACAAACAATTTTGCTCGAAAACCACCGAAAATCTGCTTCAAAAACTACCAGTTTTTCGAATGTATAGTACCAGAAGAGCATACCACGGAAGAGGTAGCACCTAGTACAGCAATTTTGCTCGAAAACCACCGAAAAACTGCTTCAAAAACTACCAGTTTTCGAATGTATAGTACCAGAAGAGCATACCACGGAAGAAGTAGCACCTAGTACGGCAATTTTGCTCGAAAACCACCGAAAAACTGCTTCAAAAACTACCAGTTTTTGAGTGTTCAGTACCAGGAGAGCATACCACGGAAGAGGTAGCACCTAGTACAGCAATTTGGCTCGAAAACCACCGAAAAACTGCTTCAAAAACTACCAGATTTTGAATGTATAGTACCAGGAGAGCATACCACGGAAGAGGTAGCACCTAGTACAGCAATTTGGCTCGAAAACCACCGAAAAACTGCTTCAAAAACTACCAGTTTTCGAATGTATAGTACCAGAAGAGCATTACCACGGAAGAAGTAGCACCTAGTACAACAATTTTGCTCGAAAAACACCGAAAAACTGCTTCAAAAACTACCAGTTTTCGAATGTATAGTACCAGGAGAGCATACCACGGAAGAAAATAGCACCTAGTACAGCAATTTGGCTTGAAAACCACCGAAAAACTGCTTCAAAAACTACCAGTTTTCGAGTGTTCAGTATCTGGAGACCATACCACGGAAGAGGTAGCACCTAGTACAGCAATGTAGCTCGAAAACACCGAAAACCTACTTCAAAAACTACCAGTTTTCGAATGTATAGTACCAGAAGAGCATACCACGGAAGAAGTAGCACCTAGTACAGCAATTTTGCTCGAAAACCACCGAAAAACTGCTTCAAAAACTACCAGTTTTCGAATGTATAGTACCAGGAGAGCATACCACGGAAGAGGTAGCACCTAGTACAACAATTTCGCTCGAAACCACCGAAAAACTGCTTCTAGAAACTACCAGTTTTCGAGTGTTCAGTACCAGGAGAGCATACCACGGAAGAGGTAGCACCTAGTACAGCAATTTTGCTCGAAAACCACCGAAAAACTGCTTCAAAAACTACCAGTTTTTGAGTGTTCAGTACCAGAAGAGCATACTACGGAAAAAGTAGCACCTAGTACAACAATTTTGCTCGAAACCACCGAAAAACTGCTTCAAAAACTACCAGTTTTCGAATGTATAGTACCAGAAGAGCATACCACAGAAGAGGTAGCACTTAGTACAGCAATTTTGCTCGAAAACCACCGAAAAACTGCTTCAAAAACTACCAGTTTTCGAATGTATAGTACCAGAACAGCAACTACGGAAGAAGTAGCACCTAGTACAGCAATTTTGCTCGAAAACCACCGAAAAACTGCTTCAAAAACTACCAGTTTTCGAATGTATAGTACCAGAAAAGCATACCACGGAAGAGGTAGCACCTAGTACAGCAATTTTGCTCGAAAGCCACCGAAAAACTGCTTCAAAAACAACCAGTTTTCGAATGTATAGTACCAGAAGAGCATACCACGGAAGAAGTAGCACCTAGTACAACAATTTGGCTCGAAAAACACCGAAAAACTGCTTCAAAAACTACCAGTTTTCGAATGTATAGTACCAGAAGAGCATACCACGGAAGAAGTAGCACCTAGTACAACAATTTTGCTCGAAAACCAACGAAAAACTGCTTCAAAAACTACCAGTTTTCGAGTAATCAGTACCAGGAGAGCATACAACGGAAGAAGTAGCACCTAGTACAACAATTTTGCTCGAAACCACCGAAAAACTGCTTCAAAAACTACCAGTTTTTGAGTGTTCAGTACCAGAAGAGCATACTACGGAAGAAGTAGCACCTAGTACAACAATTTTGCTCGAAACCACCGAAAAACTGCTTCAAAAACTACCAGTTTTCGAATGTATAGTACCAGAAGAGCATACCACGGAAGAAGTAGCACCTAAAAAAACAATTTTGCTCGAAAACCACCGAAAAACTGCTTCAAAAAATACCAGTTTTCGAATGTATAGTACCAGGAGAGCATACCACGGAAGAAGTAGCACCTAGTAAAACAATTTTGCTCGAAAACCACCGAAAAACTGCATCAAAAACTACCAGTTTTCGAATGTATAATACCAGAAGAGCATACCACGGAAGAAGTAGCACCTAGTACAACAATTTTGCTCGAAAACCACCGAAAAACTGCTTCAAAAACTACCAGTTTTCGAATGTATAGTACCAGAAGAGCATACCACGGAAGAAGTAGCACCAAGTACAACAATTTTGCTCGAAAATCACCGAAAAACTGCTTCAAAAACTACCAGTTTTCGAGTAATCAGTACCAGGAGAGCATACCACGGAAGAAGTAGCACCTAGTACAACAATTTTGCTCGAAAACCACCGTTAATCTGCTTCAAAAACTACCAGTTTTCGAATGTATAGTACCAGGAGAGCATACCACGGAAGAAGTAGCACCTAGTACAGCAATTTGGCTCGAAAACCACCGAAAAACTGCTTCAAAAACTACCAGTTTTCGAATGTATAGTACCAGAAGAGCATTGCCACGGAAGAAGTAGCACCTAGTACAACAATTTGGCTCGAAAACCACCGAAAAACTGCTTCAAAAACTACCAGTTTTCGAATGTATAGTACCAGAAAAGCATACCACGGAAGAGGTAGCACCTAGTACAACAATTTTGCTCGAAAACCACCGAAAAACTGCTTCAAAAACTACCAGTTTTCGAATGAGTAGTACTAGGAGAGCATACCACGG